>NC_056741.1:1519993361-1520048361 GCF_019279795.1 Protopterus annectens
TCTCTTGGTTGTCTGTCGTCAAGAGAGGAACATATAGTTTAACAAGGAAATGGAGCCATTAAGAAGGGGAAAGCATCAAAGCTTAGGCTTTGTTTTCTGTAAGACTTAAAATGATATCACACATACATTTCTGAGTGTTCCATAGTTTAGAGGAAGCAATGCTTGATAAGGAAAAAATAAAACTTCATTACAGATGTAGAAAAGATTCTTCACCAAACTGTACTGCAACTGCTTCAATCTCGCGTGCATCAGCTTGGTTAAAGTAAGAAAGGAAAACTAACATTTTTTTTAATCTACTGTAGAATTATTATAAGAATTTTCTAAAAATCAGTATGCTTATTTGCAAAACGCGTCTATTTTACAACATCAAAGCTTTAGTTAATCGAATAACTAAGGCACGATCTTGTAATATGAAAAGCTAGAATTGCTGAATGGCCTATTCAACCAAGGGAAACACTTCCCTTGGCCGAATTAAAAAAAAAAAAAAAACATTACATCTGAAATATGCCCCCCACGCCCCCCTTACCTAAATATACCAACTCCAAGATCGCTTCAAATTGGAAAAACGGGCATACACCATAGAATGGCCAAGGGAAGTGTTTCCCTGGGTTAAATCGGCTGTTCGACAATTTACAGTTTCGATATTACTTATTCGATTAAGTAAAGCTTTGATCTTGTAATATAGAACCTTTGCAAAACATGTTAATTTCCTATCTAGTAAGTCACAATAGATCATTATGAACTTGCTGATGATGATCTGGGTGTGAAACTACTCATGGTTTAATACAAAATATCCTGAAATTTCTGCTCTTATTTTATTTCATTTATTTATTTCTTTGTATTTGTTTTTCCAGGAAAAGCACTGATCTTCATGGACCTTTTTCAGACTCAGCCCAGTAGTGGTGTCTTGTTCAGTGACTTGCTCAAAGTCACAGATTTAGGCAATGGCAGCTGAGGTCATCAAACCTTGCACCACTGGACCACAAGAAACAGCTTAACAGCTATTTAATCCCCAAAACAAACTGCCAGATGTTGTTAAAAGTCAGAGTAAAAAATTCATGTTTGACCTCATTTTATGCTGCACCAACCGTATTCCAACTATGCCATTCTTCGTCACAGAGGGATAATGAATATATTTCATGGTTATTTGAATATGTACATTCATATAGCCAGCCTTCTGAAGACATCATATTCGTCTCAATCTTCCCTTCCCCTTCCTCTTTTGAGAAAACAACCCCTTTTAGGTCCCTGAGTAAAGATGTTCTATGGTTATGTTGTTTAGAAGGAAGCGCTTCTTTATGAAAATTATCCTGATATATTTCAAAAGATTATAAATGACAGAAGATTAGTGTCAGTGCTGTTTTGAAACTGTTTGGACTTGGACAAGAGACACACTGGTTGATGCTGTGTTTTTTTTGTAAAATACTTTATCAGATTTCGAGATCAATTGCCTTTTCAGATTTATATACCCTCTTGTAAAATAAATATTATTGCATGCAACATCTTTATTTTTTGAGTCATGCCCAAAGATTGCTCAGTTATCAGAGTATAAAGGCTTAAGCTGCTACAGTTTTTTTCCTCTAACTCTAGATAAGGCTGTATATAAACTATTATCAACACAAAGTCATTGTATATAACTGCATATCTGTAAGCCACAGGATAATAGCAGTTAATTGTTTGATGTGATTTTGCTATAATTAGACTCACTACGCTGTCATTCTTACTTTTTATGTGTATTATTAAAATGTTTTTTTTGAACTCAGCAGTATCCAATAGGCATTAGACCGTTTGGATGTCAAAACTGGTGTTGCATAATTGCTGATTTAATTAAAGATATTCTGATAGAATTAATAAATGTCACTGTATTGTGCACATGGAGGCCAAATAAGTTTGTGTTTTGAGTGTCGTGGGGTGAGTAAGATTTGAACTGTTGCATTACTAGTGAATGTGTTTTATAGTCAGAGGTTTGTCTTAAGCCTATATTAGTATTCATGCACAACAAATAGCTGATATTAAACTGAAACTCCCCTTAAAATTAACATAATATTTCTACTCGACTCTTATAGAAATTTCAAAAAAATAATAGTTAACACTCATAAGACACAAAAACATTGCTTTTCACCTTAATAAAAGATTTAGCAAGAATAATGAGCTAGAATGCTTTCTACAGCAAAATGAACTTAAAAATAACAAATAAATTAAAAATAACACAATAGTGATAATCCCAGTCACTACAGGAGACTTACATCAGTCAATCAATAAAGTGAATACAAAAAAATCAACAGAAGTTGATTAGTTTCTGCAGAATTAAATATAACATACCCTAAATTACAAAACATCTACTAGTGGCAACTGTCATTTCTTTTGAAACACGAAGCACCTGCCACATCTCAGATATTATCCACTAAAATAGCTCTTCCAAACCTCAGGAAAGGGATACAACTCCTATAAAATAGTTCCCATCCTGCTTAATGTTCATGTATGTGTTACTAATGGATGCAGACCACTTCTAACCACTGTGATACATGCTTAGCTGAGTGATGTTAGCCCCACTAAGCACATTCAGGATAATGTTAAAAATGCTAGTATGTGCCCCCTACAAATTATTTCATGGTAAACATCGATAAATAATTCTTAATCTATAGCCAAAAACTTTTGATAACCTGAAAGGGACATATATCTTAGATGCATTATAAAATGTTGGGTCCATGAAGTCCTCTGGATAAATTCTGCTTCATGTATTCAGGGGTCTTTTTCCTGTCCCTGAATTTTGGATGCTTCCTATATGAAGAACAGAATATTTTAATGTTAATTGATACTGAAATGTCTTTAATGAAAGCAACAAAGATACTCACATGTGGAGCAATGTTTATATGTCATGTCACTAACATTAATGTCACTGCATGGTATTGTCACTGTCACCACTCATGATGTTTTAATGCCACGTGTCTAGCTTTAATGTCACACTGTATTAATTGTTATGGCGCCATCACCATTGTCACAATGATCTAATATCATGTCACTGACTCACTAAGTTGACTATCATACCATTGTCGCCGCTGCCATAATGTTCTTATATCATTCCTCTGACACAAGTGTCGCGCATTCGGACTAGCTTTTGACATTTTCGATAGTTGCCACAGTGCACTGTCCTGGTACTACAGCTGACACCACACTGGTCTGACTAATATGATGACACAGTTGCCACAGTCTCACTGCACTAATGCTGCACAACTGCCACTAATGTGCCAGCATTATGGCATTATGCAATTGACAATGTCACACTGTGCTTTTATGCCACTGGAAACAATATTACTATATGCTAATGTGACTCTGTAACCACCAGTGCCACAGTGGTGATATTACAATGACAATAAACTATCACCATACACAGGGATTAGTAACTGGGCACAACATTTGCATTATATTCTACAAGCTGCTCTAGGTTATTCACTTTTTCATGTGTCTTAAGTAGTTTTATGAAAACTATTGAAATTGACTGTAGCTAGAATAAAATTACCGATTTATATAATACTTCAGCAATCACTGGCTCACTAGTCCTAGACTGTTCCCTAATAAGTTTTATGTAGATAAAGCAAGATAGTCATTCAGTGACAATATCAAATCACTTCAAAGAAAAGTACATTTTTAAAAAATATTCAAATGACTGAAACCTACAGAAATGTTTCCACTCATTAGCTAAGCAATGTTTACTATCAGTCTGGGCTACGTTACCATAGCTTGCCCCTACTTATCAACACATTCCAGGGAACAAGTTGAGTCATATGGGACTCTTAACTGTATCTCCTAACTGCTGGTGGCAGAGTGACTTTACAAACTGCCACCTGCAAGCAGCTCTTTGTGCTACCTGAATGTCAGAAACCAAAAATAGATCAAAAAAGAGGAAGCTACCTCCACAAGGAGACCAGTCAGCAGCAGAGTCCTCCAGGGTTCTGTACTGGGACCTCTTCTGTTTGGCATCAAACTCTCTGAAGTAAAAGCCAATACCAAAGGGCTCTGGCTGAATAAGTAGATGACTGTAGTCATTGAAACACCAAATGAATTTGCCATCCTGCAGGAAAGTTTGTCGCAAACAAATAGCTGGTGTCAGAATCATAGACTGAAACTAATTGACAAAAAATGCATTATCATATGCTTTGGGAAGTCATCTACTCCAGGGAACTACTGCATTAACAATAAGCTCCTAAGAGTTGACCAAGTATTTTGGGATTTGGGAACTTATGTGGAGAGAGGCCTAACTTGTTACCAATATGAATCCTTTGCTGTAAGAAAGTTCTTCTGTATAGTGTAGCTTATAAACAAAGGGATTTTGCCTAAATATAGGGATCTCATTGTTCCCCTTTACTCAGCCCTCATTAGGCCAGTCATTGAATACAATGGCCCCCTTAGTATGTATTTGCCCAGACACATGGATCAACTGGAACTCCCATAGAAATACCTTACTAAAAGGATACATGGCCTAAACCTCATGTCTCACATGGACCAACTGCAAGCCCTGTTATTATACTTGGTACCCTACAGACTGTGAATAGGTAAGCAGTGTCTGGCATAAAAGGCATGCTCTGACCAAATACTGATGTATTTAATGCATATCAGCAAATTAAATGGCATCAGAAATATTCAGTCGAGGAATTTAACCCTCTTTTGCAACATTTGCAAAACAGTTTGGAGTGACAGGTATGTCTCACGGAAGATATCATTGTTCTGGAACAGACTCCCCATCCATGTAAAACTGTGCTCCATCCCTGTCCATATTCAAGTGTAATTTAAATCAAAGGATGGTTTATAGAAAATGTACCCCAGGACTGCCCCTCTACTACCACTGGAAAGATGTAGCTCTGAAATGGCTTGCTAATGAAATGTCATCATTCAGAATGCTGAGTGCTGACATGCTGAAGAAAAATATCATAAATTCATAAGAACAGCAAATCACAAACATTGTTCTTATCCTTGAAACTTCTTTTTTTGCAGAGCACCGAATCCCTCACGCCCAAGAACTTATATATACTAACTCTAAGATTACCATACCTCAGAGAAAAGGGCATATTTCAAGAAATGACCATCTTGGACTTAGTATATGTCTTTTTTTTCAGTGGTTCATTGTCTGTGTTTTGGGACTTGCTTTAGTGGTTCCTGGCAATTCAAATGGTTACCCTGATAAATGCTTTATCAAAGCATGCGTCTCCTCAAATTTTCTATGGTATGATTCTAGTTATTCTCACTAGGGTAATATATAATTATTGACCATGGGGTAAGTAAGGGCAACCTAATACCAAACAGGATAGGTTAATTTAAGGAGCAAAAGGGAAACTGGTTAGGCTTAAAATGGTCTGCAAGGGCAGCTAGACCAGTCTTACCTATGAACTAGCACATTTGTTGCTCTATGGGAATAGCTCAGAGAAGCATAATATACATTATTAGGACCATCTACATACACAGCCTTCTTTTGAATCACTCCTGGATGTACATCACATGCAAAGGAACAGACCTGCAAATTTCAGCTGCATTTTATATGTTAGCCATGTGGTCTGGCAAGCATTTTGTTGAAAGGAGATTAATGCAATTAAATTGGTGAATATATGGCTCTTACTTCCTTTTCTGTGAAATTTCCCTTGCATGATCTTTAATACTTCCTTTTTCTATGAAAATTCATTTACACGATCTTTTAAACATTTTTGATTCTATACCACCTTGTCTGCCTTTTTTTAAATGCCTCTGTTCTGTGCTATAAGCTTGTTAGTGTTCAATATGCACAATACTTGAATGAAACTCTGGCACCGAATTTATGTTAATCTATTTCTGCCTCCTCGATTCAGCAAGCAACTGCCTTGTTTTGTGCTATAAAGACCCTACAGCACAACACTTTATGTTTTGACTCATTATAGCCATTAGATTAATTTCCCATACCTCTTTTCAGTTTTGGTCATCTGTATATTTTAAGAAATTCAGTGAATGAATGTACCCATGGATTACCACATAGGCAGCAATCTACTTAACACCGAATGTGTGATAAGAGACCTTGGGACCCAGGCGGACAGTAGTCTCTCCTTTGATAGTCACATCGCCACAGTAGTCAGGAAGTCCTTCTATGTGGAACACCTCATCATAAAAGGGTTCTCATCCAGGAAAAAAGAGGTCATTGTTCCCCCTCTACTCGACCCTCATTAGACCCATTATAGAGTACAACGCTCCTTTTGGAATGTACCACATAAGACATCTGCAGCAGCTGGAAAGGCCATAGAAGTACCTCACAAAGAGGATTATGAGCCTCAAACAAATGCCCTACACTGACCATCTCAAAAAACTCCAGCTTTACTCTGTAGTCTATCACCTACCCCGAGGGGATCTCTGCCTAACATATAAAGGTATGTTAAACCCAGAGCTGTTGGACATGCTACACCTAAAGAAATCCCAATCCCTCCTAGCTACACGCTCTAGGGACCTTAGCCTTGTCACCACAGTAAACAGGATATGCTGGAGGGATAAATTCCTGTCCCAGAGACTTCCCATACTCTGGAACAGGTTAGCCATCTATGTCAAGCAAAGTTCTTCATTAGCACTCTTCAAGAAAAATCTTGATGAGTGGATGGGAAATAGGAAATACAACCCGGGGATCACTTCTGTGTCTCTACTCAACAGTGGCACAGGAAAATAACTTTCTTGGATGGCGTAAGCCAGGGAACCCTGTTGGTTAGGCTTACGTAGGCCCTTGGGCCGATAGCCTAGTACCTACCTATTAACCTATGAATTTAGGAAAAATTGCAATCTTCAGGCATCATAGTTAGGATTTTTAATAACACTATAAGTGGCTTATTTAAAAAGAGCCTTACTCCAGACATTAGGGTGTTATCTGAAGCTGTTAACCATTTGTTTGCTGATCAGGAAACGTAAACATCTTGGATTAATAAATATAGGTTCTATAACAATCATTCAGAGCCTCAAAGAAATTTCTGGTCTATCCTTGGACACTAGATGTTTTAAGTCATGTGCTACCATATGATATTCTCTCTTTTCAATTTACCAATAACCTGGCATAGAATGGTAGTCAGTTATAAGTGGATGATCTATTCATTTTTAAACTGGGCAATTGAATAGTTGACTTCCACAAATGCATCCAAAGGGAAATATAATCCGGTCCGAAGTTGGCCACATACCGACAAATTTATAATCTATATCAATAAGATGATAGTTGCAAAATTCAGAACACAGCAAACACAGGAGAAAGCCAATAGACTACATCATCATAATCCCATGAATTGTCTTATACCAAATTATATGAAAGCAACCATCTCACCTTATGGTTGGATCTGATGATTTCATTTAAATCACATTCATAATATATTGTTGAATCCTCTGACCACTTAGATAATGCTATTAACTAGCAAGTATGTGAATATTTGAAGCCAGAAAAAAACACCTCTAATAAATTTGCTTCATTCCATACGTGCATTCTATCCTGTATGCAGTTTCTCTCAACTGTGCTTACAGTACATATGTCTTACAAGGAGAACAGAATTCCAATGTACAGTTTATAAATCATAGGAAGGCAAGTTATTGGTCTATTTTCAGAATAGTTTGCAGGTTTACTCTTAAGGAGAATTGTCATTTGTTAACCAGGCTGGTGTCTGTTCAGGATATGCATATATATATATATATATATATATATATATATATATATATATATATATATATATATATAGTGCTTACTCAGGGCTTAATCATCATGCAGAATTTTAATACTTTTAGCTAGAAGTTAGGTACTGCATCTTGGCCTGGGTTTTTCCTTAATTTTGTTTCAATTTCCCTAGCCATTACTTCATCCCATTTCATATCCTGTACATTGGAATTCCTGTCTGCTTCTTTTACTTGTACCCATTTAACATCTTTGTTATGCTCCTTAGGGTCTTCATAGATATTTTTCCAAAATTTGTCATTTTCTTCTTTTTTGGTAGTATCTTTTGCCTTGTTTCCCAATTCTCTATAAAATTTCTTGAGTCATCAATAAATTGCTTATTTTGTATTTTTTCTTTGTATTTATCTCCATATCTTCTAACTTTTTTTTTGCCTGTGCTGAAATGTTTAGTTTATTATTTGCAATAGTGTATGATAGATCCTGGTCTGTTCTGATACTGCTTGTTACTTTGATCACACCTAAGTATTTTTGTTGATCTATTCCATTTTCTGTACTCTTCCAACAGTAACACATCTGGTCTTAATTGCTATAATGTTTTCTCTATTCCATACTTCCATGATGGCATTTGATTTCTTCCCTTCCACTCCCCTATTACCCTGCGTTTATGTGGTAAGATTTTATCTGTTATCAATTTAGCTGCACAGTAATATAAGCTCTTTACTTCTGTTATATCATATGCATTACTGTTAATAGCCTTGATTACTGTGTTAATGTATTTTATTGGATGTCTAACATTTTGTATCTTATTGACTCCCTCTAATCTATTTCTTTCATTGACCTTAATATGTTTATCTATCTCTATTAAATGAAGTAACTCTTCCTTTAGAGTATTTTCTTGTAAACTAAGGGCACATTATTTGTTCCCTGTTTCCTGCGAGCATTCCAGAGAAAGTTCCAGAACATCTTCCTGTGACATAGTCTTTTCTCTGGCATGAGCATCTGCTACTCTTTCATATGGGAACTCACTGGCCTATCACTCTACAACACTGACTGCATCAGAGTTGCCACTGTTTCCTGCTCATTCCCTTCCTGTGCAATTCCAACTAAACGTTTGTACTGATTTCCTACAAAAGGATCCAGAGTACCTTCATGTAGTAACTGATCAGATGCTTTCCATTCCACTTGTTTCTCATTATGGACGTATTGTTCCATAATGCTGTGACATTACCAGATCTTTTTTACACTAAATCATTCCCTTCGTAGGTAATGTATAACTTCAGTTTCTGTTTCATTAATTTCTCCATTACTAAACTTCTTCTCAACTTTCTTCCTTTCTTTTCTTATTTGTTGTATTGCAAAACTGCCCATATCTGGATATCTTTGTCTGTACTTCTTTTCAAATATCTTTAGTGCTGTTTTTTTTTTTTTTTGTACTGATGAGTTTTGCTTTCTCCTTTGCATAAATATGGCACCTATTACATGTCATTTTCTTTCCCATGTCCATATTCCTTTGGCAGATTTCTCCCACTCCACCTGTTTCCTCTTACTTTGGGGACTCATTGTTCCATCATGCTGTGACATTACCAGAGTTGGATTTTCAAGACTGAACCCTTCACTTTGCAGGTTTTCTCTAACTTCAGCTTCTGTTTGTTTCACTTCTACTTTACTTAGCTTCTCTTCTACATTTCCCCTTGTGATTTTATTTTTTGCATTGTGAAATTTTCCATGTTTGGGTGCCTTTGCTTGTATTTCTGTTCACATATCTTTGGAGATGCATTATTTGTATTAATTAGTTTGGCTTCCTCCTTTGCATAAATATCGCAGCATATCAGACATCGTATACATTATATACTCTAATGGATGCCTGCAATGTTTATAGTCATTTAGAAGAAAACCCAATCATGGCAATAGAACAAACGGGTAATAAAAGAAAGTCATATGGAACAAAGCATCATTTGTTATTAAATAAAGTCATAATGGTTAATTGAAAAAGTGGAAGAATCTAAGTATGGCATGGATAGACTACAAAAAAGCATTTGATAGCATCCCACATTCATGGATAAAGGAGTGGTTACAGATGTATAACATACACCCTACACTGATCAACTACATTACAGTGACCATGAAACAGTGGCAAACTACTTTGTAGTTAAGCCATGATAAAGGACAAATTATTATTCCAGGGATAAAAATCCAAAAGGGAATATTCCAGGGTGAGTCTGTCACTGCTGCTGTTTTGTCTTGCCCTTAACCCATTAATCTGTCTACTTAACATATTCATAGGTTCATAGGTTCATAGGTTCATACTAGGCTATCTGCCCTAGGGCATTTATAAGCCTAGCCAGAATGTGTTTGGCTTTCGCCACCCATTTTAAATTTATTTTGCTATGCCCTTTTTCGAGGTTAGTATACTGTGCCTCTGTCTAACAGTGACACAGAAGTGATACCCGGGGTAAACCTACGATCTCCCATCCACTCATCAAGATTCCTCTTGAAGAGAGTCAATGAGGGACTCTGCCTAACCTGGACTAGGATTTTATTCCAGAGTGAAGGGAGCCTCTGGGTTATGAATCTGTCCCTCCAGGATGTCCTATTTATTTCAGCGCTGAGGTTCAAGTCTCTCGAGCACGTAGCTCGATGGGATTTGGATTTTCTGAGGTGCAGCATGTCCATTAATTCCAGGTTGGACATGGCTTTATACGTCAGGCATAGATCGCCTCTGAACAGGTGGTATGCCACTGAGTAGAGCTGGAGTTTCTTTAACCGGGCAGCATATGGCATCTGTTTGAGCTCTTTGATCCTCTTGGTGAGGTACTTTTGGGGTCTTTCCAGTTGCTGCAGGTGTCTGGTAAGGTACATCCCAAAAGGGGCATTGTACTCAATTATGGGCCTGATGAGGGATGAGTAAAGAGGCACGATGACCTCCCCTGATCTAGATGTGAATCCCTTCATGATTAGGTGGGCTATATAAAATGTTTTTCTAACCACTTTGGACACATGGTTGTCAAATGAGAGATTTCTATCAACTTGGGTCCCCAGGTCCCTAATTACTTCTTCTGTACTTAATGGATTACCACCTATGTGGTAATTTGTGGGCACTTTGTTTTTGCCAAAGGGGATGACTATACACATTTGTCTGTTTCTATGAGGCCCTTTTGGAGGATGCTTGTGTCGGCTGGAGAGTCAATTATGGCACCCAGTTTGCAGTCATCTGCAAACTTGGTCAGCCACAGTCCTTCCTTGTTGGCCTGTACCTCAGAGAAATATATACTGAACAAGAGATGTCCCAGGACTGAGCCTTGTGGGACACCACTTGTAACTGGTTTGGAGTCTGACATGGCTCCAGCAATTCTAACCATGTGGGTTCTGTCCTTGAGCCAGTTTGCAATCCATCTAGTGACGTAGGGGTTTATATTTAAGCTGGTGAGCTTATCTATAATGCCCGAGTGGGGTATTGTATCGAAGGCTTTTGCGAGGTCCAGGTAGGCTGTGTGGACCACCTTTCCCTCGTCAATGGCCTTGGTGACTGTTTCAAAGAAATCAACCAGGTTTAAGAGGCAGGATCTGCCCTTAACAAAGCCGAACTGGGTAGGATCCAGTGTCTGTAGGTCCCCAATATCTTTATTTATGAGGTCCATGGTGATCCTTACCATAGCTTTGCAGACCAAGCTAGTCAGGCTTATGGGGGCGATAGTTTCCAGGATCCATTGAGGCACCACCTTTATGGAGAGAGACCACTGTTGCTGTACGCCACTCTTTGGGCACATATCCTGTAGTAAGGCTGAGATTGAACAGTAGTTTTATGTTTGGGTTTAGCTCTTCTTGGAGTTCATGTAGGACGCAGCCCGGGACACCATCTGGTCCCATTGATGCTGTGTTTTTTGCTTTGGAGAGGGCGGCTCTTACCTGAGCATCTGAGATGTCAGGGGGGCAGCACTCTGCTGGGATAGATATTTGCCCTTTTGGTGGGGGGGGGAGAAGTTTGCGCTGAACCTGTCAGCTAGGATGTTGGCAATGTCTGTGGGTTCAGTGTATTAAGTCATGGTTATAATTTGCTTCCCAGAAAACAGCAAAGTGTGAAGACTTATCTTCTTTTTGAGGATGATTTAAAACTATATAGTTCATTAGGAAAGAAATGAAGGCACAACTGCAAGTGGTCAAAACTCTCTCAGATAATATAAGAATGTCATTTGGTCTTGATAAATGTGCAAAAGAAACCTTTAAAGCAGGAAAGTTGCAGCACAAAGAAAATATCAGTCTGGGAAAGGAATGTGATGTGAAGGAACTTGAGCAAGAAGGAGTGTATAAATATTTGGGAACTGATTGAGAAAAACAATTAAATGTGAAAGAAAAACTCAGGAAGGAATATTTTAGACTAAAATTAATATGGAAAAGATCCCTGACATCTCAGAACAAAGTCCAAACTATAAACCAATTTGCTCTTCCTGTTCTAACTTACAATTTTGGGGTGACTGACTGCCCCCAAAAAGAACTGGAACAGTTACACAGGAAAACAAGAAGAATGCCTCATTCTTATCAAATGATTTATAAAAATCAGTGTAAACCAAGCTTATATATTTCCCCATTCTAAAGGAGGTACTGGCCTCCTGAAAATTGATTATATGTATAGAACTGCAATCATAGGACTGCATACATATCTGCTGACCTCACAAGATCCAAACATAGCGAAAGTCTTAAAACATGAGAAAAAGTCTAAGATGACTTCTCTGCTTAGTTTAGCAGAAGCATATTTGTGTAAAGTGTGAATGGAAATCAAACCAGACGTACACAAAAATCAGGCAGCAACTGAATTTTCCAAAAAAAAAACAAAAGTAAGAATATAAGGTGAAGGATCAAATAAGAAAGCAAGAAATGTGGAAGACGCATAAATATAGTTGCAAATACAGAAAACTTCTGGAACAACCTCAAGTTAATCAGGATCTGACACACCAATGGTTAAGGAGAAGTGAATTTAAACCAAAAGACAAAAGGTTAATATTCACGTCCCAGGACAGCGGACTATGTGCATGTTGGTTCACAAACTCCATTGAAAATGTGCTAAAACAGACAAAAGATGGTTTTGTAAGACAGAATTTTAAACAGTCGCTCATCTTGTTGTGGGTGTGATATACTAATGGCAGAGGGCCTATATGCTGAAAGGCATAATAATGTAGTAATACTGTTGCTTTGGGGATTATGCAAACATTACAATATTGAAGTAGCTGAGAAGCATTGGAAACATGAGCCACAGAGCATTATAGCAAATGAAGAAGTTTATGTCACATGGGATCACCATTACCAACAGTTTAAAGAATAGGTGTGAGAAAAACAGATATAGTAGTCCATGAAAAGAAGGCAAAAGCACCATTGATTATTGAAATTGCTACACCCAGTGATTACAGTGTTTTTAACAGTAGTAGAAGGAATGGGTTTCATAAAAAAGAATTTACAGTTGCATTTAGATATGCTACCGATTTATGTAAATCCATATGAATTCCAAGAGGAGTGAATTCCATGAGGATTCAATTCTAGGCACATTGCCGATGCTGCAAAGAGCAGTTTTAGCTAACATCACAGATTGAAACAATAGTAATTTCATGAACTTTAATCTTACTTTGACTTAGGAATGGGGATCATTACTGTCATGGTATTGGAAACCCAAAGGACTTGGAAAAATTAAACCAAGAGGAGCAGAATCATTCTTCAAAAACATGTCAATGAACCAATAATCATGTACCCTAAAAGATCCAACCTGCAATGATAGAAAATAAATAAATAAATACAACTAAAACAAATTGCTTTTGCAGGGGGCAGGCTCTACTGCACCCCAAACCCTCTTCTAATGAAGTGTACTAACTCAGAGATTGCACTGCAATAGGAAAAGGATGTATTACATAATCCCCACTCTACCACAATCTCATACTGAAAAAGCCGGTACTGTTTGATCAGCTGAATTTTCTATCCATAGATAAAATCACACATCAATAAAACCTGCTCCCCTTCTAAGCGATGTTAAATAAAATTTGTCAATCCATCTCCTTATCTAACCAAAACAACCATGGTTATATTCACCCGTCACTTATAAGCTTCTTTGTTTAGAATGCTGTTTCCTCTGATTATAAGTTAAAAATTAAGTTTTGCTCTTGACTGAGGTCAAAATCTTAAGATGCATGCATTGACTCTAACAGATCCTCTTTTGGCTTATCGTTCGGTAAGTAAGCATGTTCTAAAACTGCACCCTTTAGAGTCGGTGATCATGTTAGGAATGAGACTAAGTATGTGAGATTTTACTGAAAACTAACCATTACAGAAAAAAAAAACAGATAATGAGTGCTTTCAGGTAATGCTGCTTTGTTTTTTAAATGCCACTTAGTTTTAATAGTTTGTTATTTAGTTACTGCCAAACTGATTACAACAGTAATGCTAGATGAATATCTAACAATGCAGTAAAAATACAAATAAGAAGACAGACTTTATTCATTAGTGATTTCATCCTAGCATGTAAGACTTCATTAGATAACTTACAAAATTCAATGAAGGGTATTTAAAACAGAGCCAATCACATGACGTTTCCATTAGATTTTGTTAGTTATCTGATGAAGTCTTACATGCTAGGATGAAAGCAGTTATGAATAAAGTCTGTCTTCTTATTTGCATTTTTGCTGTGTTGTTTGCTCCTCACATAGCGTTATTTTAATGAGTTTGTTGTTTGCTCCATTTTGTTTTATTAATATTATTCAGTTATTGACTAAAGTGATATACTCCACAAGCAGTATTGAAAATGAAGGCTCAAAACCACAAGTAAGTTAAATGTAAGTACTTTCGTTTACTAATATACAGTAAACTTCTTCAGACAAACAGTTAAGCACTAAAAACAATGCCATACTCAGGTTACATCATATATAATTATATATACGGGTCTATATAGTTTTAATATAAAATTTTTTTGATATATAGTTTTTAATGATTGGTATAATTATATATAATTATAATTATAAATAAATACATATAATTATATATAATTATATATGATGTAACCTGAGTATGACATTGTTTTTAGTGAGTAATAATTTGGGTTAGCTTATGAATTTACTGTATTTGATGAGTTTTATTTATTTGTTATGTTTCACCTTTTGGCTGTTGTCAGTTTAAATGTGGGCAGGGTTTGTCCAATGTGTGTGATGATGTCACACTTGCACAGTATTTAAACCTTTTATTGTACTTAACTGTTTGTCTGAAGAAGTTTGGTGTATATTAGTAAACAAAAGTGCTTACATTTAACTTACTTGTGGTTTTGAGCCTTCATTTTCAGTACTGCTTGTGGAGTATTTTAGTTTTTGATTGACTAAAGTGATCACCTGACTGAAAGCTACTCATAAACTCACGAAACGTTGTCTGCTGTTAACTGCTTTATCTTTTAATTATTCATGTAGGCGGTCTTATTGTTAGATTGCTATTTGTCTAATTGTTACACTTTATAAGCTACTAAGAAACCCATGGAATATACAGTTCCTCTACCCACAGCCCCCCCCCCCTTCCCATTTTTTGCAGATGGGGTCAGGGTGTCACTTCAATAGAGTCAATCATCTAGACTCAGTGTTGTAAATAAATATATTTACTATAGCAGGTGTAGAGTCCCTCATTGTTTCATTAAATGGTCTGTAAAAAACATGTAAACAATCACTCTGAACTTTTGACTGCAGCCAGAAATTTTGTAAAGGTACCTAGTGGATTTGGGTCATGGATGAAACCGGTCTTTGGACCACTTGATATACTTGATGAACAACTGGATAAATAAAATATAAATTTTCCTTCAGTCCTCTTCCTGGGCTTCTGTTTATCCAAAAACATGATTTCTGATCATTTCTTTTTAAAATAGTCTCTTAAATAACAACATTTGCTTAGTAAGTGTCAATAAAATCATGGGAATATGTTCAGATGTCAAAATCACTATTTTGTGAAGGATCTTATAGCTGTTGTCGTTTAGGGTTTAGAATGTTTCTCATTTTATTGTTCCAATACATGGCTTTGCAGCAATCTTAACAACAATTCTTTATATTTCTGCTGAGACAGTGTTACTATATGTGCATACTATTTGAAAGCATAATAAGAAAGCCAATAAAATTTACTCTGAGGAGAAAGGCTTCTTTCATTCTAAACTATGTTCAGGTTAGGAATGCAATTCAGAGCTCCTGGGGATACATATAAATGTGGTTTATTTTCAAGCTGAATTCTTGATGTAAAATTCTTCAGATGATGTGGCAGTGATATAAAATATACTGAAGGAGCTATTGGTCTTAGTTTTATTGATATACTGTATGTGGATGTGTGGATGTGTGTGTGTAAGTTCAGACTGCATGCAAACTTATACGTAGCTCTACCCTAAGGGCATCATTTTTAAAAACAGTATACAATAAAAAATATATATTTTTTACCTATCAAAGGATCCTCATCTATAAAACCTTTTGAAATTTTCTGATGGGATTTATAATTTTATTTTAGCAAAAAGCATAATAATGTAATTCTTAATAAAAGTATGCATGTACAAAGCAGTAACAAGGGCCATACATCAAAAGACATCCACCTTCACTGTGGTTTTGTTTTTAGACACTGAGATTCAACAGTGTCAAGGTATATATATTTAGCAGGGTGCATAAATCAATATTATACTAAAACTTTAATATCACAGTCTATATATAAATACCTGCAAATATTAGAATGCATAATTCAAGAGTAGAGTTGGTGTTACAGGAAGTAGCCACGTACAGGAACACAGACATGAGCAGATGTGAAAAATGCTTAATAAAATGCCTTACTCTGAATAGGAATAGGTATTGAGGCTTGACATTTCTAGATTGTTGGAGATATTGAAGTATTCATGGGACATTGACATAAATGAAAGATAAATTCTCTACAGAAGAATTACATTTAATATTGCTGTATTATAGACTGTTATTCAGTCACTTACTTAAGAAAATAGTTTTGAATACCAGTAGGAATAAACACAGGAACTCTGTCCCTGTTATCAAAGGCATGCAAGATCTGTTTACCAGGACACTACTTTTCACTGCTGTAACTAATTAAAAGTAAACAAAACTAGCAGCCATATTTATGCTTCACTATCAGCTATATGTGTCCATAGCAGCTTATATAAATTCACTTACAGCCTGAAAGAAAATAATGAACAGCTCAATACATAAAGCCTGCCCTTCGCTAACCAAGGAGGCAGGATGCAAATCATTATTGCAGGATTTTCATTCTCTGGTTCTTAACTGGCCGCATTCATCCTACTCTAAAACAGCTCCACATGTTCTCTGACCATTCTCTTGTCCACTGTCTCAGTCCTCCCGTGAGTATCCTGCTCTTGTTTTCTATCCATTTCCCATAAATAGCTTTGTTACCAGTTTAAATTGTACATTACTGGGAGGCTGAAGGTGGACAGTTTTCATGAGCAATACCATTGCCTGGTAGGTGGTGTAAAACTGAACATTTTGCTAAATGTATGAAGGTAATAGCAACAACAATATTACTGGCCAACGAGCAGTCCAAGTGGTAGGTCAGGACATTTTTTTATTGCATGGCAAGGTAGTCTTTTTGTATTTATTTATTTATTGGAAAAAAATAGAATCCATCTTTTTCTGCAGGATATTTATAGAAACTATACAGTGAGTGCACAGATTTAGAACTAATCCTTCAACTGATTGTTCAACACTGAGAAAAAAAAATAAAACAAAAGAGTTGAAAGGAATATATTAATTAAAACATAAATGCTACTTAACAGCACATCTGTTACACCACACTTCCTTCACTAAACTATAGTATTGGACTCCCTGCATGATTCCTAGCATGGCACAATAAGGAGCAGGTGAGTTATACCTGCCTGCTCCCTAACATGGAAAAACAAGAAATACGGGAAGGATTTCTGTGTGATTCTTAACATGGAATATCAAGGCATCACAGACTCAGAGTGATGCCTGCATGATGCCTGACATGGAAAATAACAGATATGGAAGTGATGCCTGTGTGATTCTTAACAAGGAACAACAAAGAACATGTGAATGACACCTGTATGATCCTTAATATGGAACAAGGAATAATGGAGTGATGACTACCTAATCCCTAACATAGGGCCCCCCAAAATAAGAGAGTGATGCCTGCATGATCCCCAACATAGAACAACAAGGAATAAGGGAGTGATGCCTGTATGATCATCAACAAGGAACAAGGAAGTGATGCCTGTATGATCCCTAACATGTCAAAACAAGAAATAAGGGAAGGATTCCTGTGTGATTCTTAACATGGAATATCAAGGCATCACAGAATAGAGTGATGCCTGTATGATCCCTAACATTGAACAAAAAAAAACAAGGAAGGGATGCTTGTGTGATCCCTAACATGGAACACCACGGAGCATAGGAGCGATGCCTGCATGATTCCAAACACTGAACAAGAGAAAATGGAGTGATGCCCGCATGATTCCTAACAAGGAAAAAGAAAGAAGGTAGAGCTGCTTGCAGTAATTCCTAGAATGGGACAATAAAGAAGTTATGCCAACATGATCTCTAGCATGATACAACAAGGAATAAGGAAGCAATGCCTCTGTTATCCTAAACATGGAATGACAAGAGATAAGAAAGTGAAGCCTGTGTGATCCCTGACAGGGAACAACAAGGAAAATGGGAATGATACCTATATGATCCTCAACATGGAATGAGGAATAAAGGAATGATACCTGCATGATCGCCAACCTGGAACACAAAAAATATTCACAATTCACAGCATGGTACAGTAATAAAGTCATGCCAACATAATATCTAGCACACTACAACCAGAAATAAGAGAGTGATGCCTCCATGAACCCCAAGCATAGAACAACAAGAGATGAAGGAGTGGTGCCTGTGTGACCCCCCAACATGGAACAACAAGGAACACAGGAATAATGTCTCCATGAATTCTGACATGTGACAACAAGGAACAAAGGCTTGACATCTATATCATTCTAAAGATGGAACAAGGAATAAGGGAGTGGTCCCTGTGTGATCCCAAACATGGAACATCAAGGAATATGGGAGTGATGCCTGCATGATTCTAAACTTTGAGTAACAAGAGATAAGGGAGTGAAGGCTACATCATTCCTAACATAGAATGACAAGGGACATGGGAGCACTGCCTGTATAATTCCTAGCACAGAACTACAAGAAATAAGAAATAATTAATAAGTAAATGATGACTACGTGATTCCCAGGATGGCACAGTAAGGAACCAGGGAGTGATATTTACATGATCGTTAACAAGGAACAAGTAGAAATAATGGAGTGAATCCTATGTGATTCTTAACATTGATTTGATCCTTAACATTGAACAACAAGAAATAAGGGATGCCTGCCTGATTCATAGCACAGCACAGTAATGCAGCTTTGCCAACATGATATCTAGTAAGATACAGCAAGGAATAAAGGAGTGATGCCTCTGTGATCCCAAATGTGAAACAAGAGATAAGGGAGCGATGCCTGAGTAATACCTAACATGGAGCAAGAGGGAACATGGGAGTAACACCTATATGATCCTTAACATTGAACAAGGAATAAGTGAGTGATTTCTGCATGATCCCTAACATGCCATAACAAGACTTGATGCCTGCATGATCCTTAACATGGAAAAACCCAAAATACGGGAGTCACCCCAGTATAATTTCTAGCATGAAACAACAAGGAACCTGATTCCTACATAATTTCTAGCATGGAGCATCAAGGAACAAGGGACTGATGTCTGTGTGATCCCCAACATGGAACATTGAGAAATACTACATTGGTTCCTCTGTGATTTCTAACATGGAACAACAAAGACCAAGGGAGTGATACCTGTATGATCCACAACAGGGAACAAGGAACAAGGGAGTGACACTTATATGATACTTAACACAAAACAACAAGGTATGAGGGAATGTTGCCTACATAATCCCTAATGTGAAACAATGAGAAATAACAGAGTGATGCCTGCATGATCCCCTACTTGGACGGACAGGAAATAAGAAAGTGATGGCTGAATGATCCCAAGCATGAATCAACAGGAATTCAGGCTGTGATGCCTAATAACATCTAACATGGAAGAGGAAGGAACATGGGAGTAATGCCTGTGTGATCTCAAACATGGAACAACAAGAGATAAGGGAGTGATGCCTGCATGACCCGTAACACGGATTAACAAGATATATTATCTCTAACATGGAGCAACAAAGAAATTGTGTATACTTTATAATACCTTCTGCATAATACCTGTGTTGTAAATGCATATTAACCTGATGTGTTCTAATGTATGTCATATTATAATACTATACCCTGGAGCTTTTCTTCCTGGGCCTCCATTGAAAATGGGCTACTAACCCAGTCAGACACTACCAATAAACAAATATTAAATAAATAAAATAAATGTGATATGATGGTAAACATGGATCAGGGAATAATGGAGTAATGCCTACCTAATAACTAATGCACCTAGTGTCTACCTAATAACTAATGTAGAACAGCAAAAATAAGAGAGTGATGCTTGCATAATCCCTAACATGGATCAACAGAAAATAAGGGTGTGATGCCTGTACGATTCCTAACATGGGAGTAATGCCTACATAATCCCTAACGTGGAAAATGGGAGTACTGCCTACCTAATCCCTAACATGGAACATGAGAGCAATGCCTATCTAATCCCTAACATGGAACATGAGAGTAATGCCTATCTAATCCCTAACATGGAAAATGGAAGTACTGTCTACCTAAACTGAAACATGGAACATGGGAGTAATGCCTACCTAATCCCTAACAAGGAACATGGGAGTAATGCCTACCTAATCCCTAACATGGATCATGGGAGTAATGCCTATCTAATCCCTAACATGGAAAATGGGAGTACTGCCTAACTAATCCCTAACATGGAACATGGGAGTAATGCCTACCTAATCCCTAACATGGAAAATGGGAGTACTGCCTACCTAATCCCTAACATGGAAAATGGAAGTACTGCCTACCTAATCCCTAACATGGAACATGGGAGTAATACCTACCTAATCCCTAACATGGAACATGGGAGTATTGCCTACCTAATCCCTAACATGGAACACCAGTGAACAAGAAATGTGATGCCTGAAAGATACTTACCATGGCGCAATAAGAAAAAAAGGAAGTTATGCCAAGATTATCTTAACATGACAATAGGGAACATGGAAGTGATGCCACCAAGCATTGCACAACAAGGGATATGGGAGTAATCCCAGCCTTCTTGAATAAGGCATAACAGAACAATGGAGTTTATGCAAACATAATGCTTGAGCACATCACAACAAGGAATACGCAGGTTATGCCAATGGGATCCTGTAGCATGTTGTAATGAAAAACGGACATTTGCTAACATGATTCCTTGTAGGCACCGCAGGAAATCAGGCAAGTGTGTCGACATGATCAGAGCTACACTAGTTTTACCCAAATCTTATCCTGACACAAAGTAACGGAGTCCATCCTAATACACCACTTTCAAAACATCTTTATAAATCATGGCTTACAGCATGAAACCCTCTGAACTGCCTTTTATTTATTTGCTTATTTCTTTTTAATTAAATTTGTAAAATTTATTAAATTATCACCTTGAAAACATCCTAAAGTAAGTTATAACTCTTTATAATGCATATATTCTGTTACTGCTGCAGTATGTAATCTTCTGCTGGCAAGTTTGTACAGGGACTGAAATTTTAGGTAATTAAATTCCCCATTGAAAGAGCTATACACAAAATGAGGTATCTAGTTAGGAACACACTTAAATTAGAATATTTTAATCTAAGAACATAATTCACCACCCGATTCCCAAATCTGTTAAAAGGTTTGAGAGATACAGAAAAGAAATAAATAAAGAGAAAAAGAAGCTGCTGACAGACAATGATTTATACTTCCAGTTTGCTAGATATATCCTTAGCTAAAGACAGAAAGGCATGCATGCACCTACACACACACGCACACACACACACACACACACACACACACACACACACACACACACACACACGCACGCACGCACACACACACACACACACACACACACACACACACACACACACACACACACACACACACACACACACACACACACACACACACACACACACACACACACACACACACACACACACACACACACGTGTGTGTCTATCCCACATGTTTGGGGCATACACTAAAAGAGCAAATGATAGTTATTGGTAGGTCATTCTGGGAACACTATGGGACATTGGTGTACAGGTATTAGATTTCTAGGAATGTTCTTACCCTTTAACCAAATGCACTTAAAACATTGTAAGAAGCATCCTGGTTAGGTGGGTTGAGTTGATTCTGTTTGGAAACCAGAGATGGTTTTATAGCAGTGACATGGTTGCACAAATTGTACTGAGCTTCATTTATTTTGGCCACATTTTATGATATTAAGAACAGGAGGACTGACATCGAGAGATGGAGAGGCAAAGCCTTCCACCCTCAAAAATGGTGGTAAATGACATGTGCATGAACTTAACAGCTGGTCATGTTATTTTTACTTGTTGAGTCATATGTGTTGTTTACGGAGTCACAGATGAGGCATTATCACTGACTGGACACAGTAAAAACTCTAGATGACATTCATTAAATCATTTTTAAAAACATAAAAGCAAATAATACTTCTAATGATATGTTTTAATAAGTCTGCAAAAAAGCAGCAGTAAACAAGAAATGCACAAAATAAATTTGATTGTCCTTCATGAATCTGTAAGGAAATCATTATCAGGAACGTAAATAGCTATTAGTTTAATTTCATTTTAAAAGAATACACTGGAATAAAATCGAGAACCATAAGTGCCAAGATGTTAGTAAGGAATATGGCACATGCAGTCTTCAAGTCAAAATGTTACGTCTTGATAGAAACTACTAATATATGCAATGCTGGGGCGCTGACAAAAGAAGCTGTCAATCAAATGATTCTGTGCAAATCTTTATCTAGACATTTGTAAGCCATTTATTGCCATCACATTGGCAGACACACAAACACACACACAGACACATTTTTCAAGAAGGTGTGAAAGCATATAAGTACATTGCTTACCCCTGCCCCCCAACACACATACATTAACATCTTGCATACACATTTAGATATATGCATACATATACAAAAATGACAGATATTTGACATGCAATTAAATGTATAGATATAAAACATACACTTGCAGACGTTGTAATGAACCGTCATAGGACTTGGCTCCATTTTTGGCAGGTGAGGTAATTGACTTCTTTAGCAACTTCTATAGAAGTCTCTAGTACTTGTAACAAACTGTAAAAAAATGTGTATATGACAAATCTGCTTTTAATGTCTTCACTGTTAACTCTGCAAATGAGCCGAGAGGAAAAGAACGCTTCATCGTTGGTAATGCAAAAATGTGCAGCAGTGATTATTTGGAAAATGAGTTGGAAATGTTACAATTGTACAAAATGTACAATATGTATCGTTTATACTTTAAAATAAAGCACACACATTGCTACAAAGCAATACATCAAGAGCACTAAAATGATTGTGCTGATGTTAAGTAGGTATGCTATATGTATGGTAGTGGTACTACAGTCACAGTGGGCGGTGGGGTACTAACATCATAATGAATTGAATGAGATTTAATCCCACTCATACTGGAAGATGTTAAAAGAGGGAAGAAAGAAGAGGAAGCTCTAAGGCAAGGATTATGGCAAAAAATACTCTGAGCAAAGAAGATCAAGAAGTTATCAATTCCCATCATGCATCAGGTGATGCCCTTCCTGGACTACTTTGCACAGTCTTACAGATCCCAGTGCAATAAGCATGATATCCTAAACGAATGTCAGTGACAATTGGAGATATGTACAACAACAAAACAAAGGCTCTTCCCAAACAACTCTTGCCATTGTAAACAGACCAAGAAACGTACTGGGAATAGCATAATGCACTAAATGCAAGTACCTGAAAAGAAGAGGAAACAGTAATAGAATAAGGCTTGGCAGTTATAGCAGGAGGGTTTGAATATTTTATTGTGTGTGAGAGAGTTTGTGTAAGAGAGATGTAATAAGGAAAGAATTTCAAGATGAAAGTGACAGCCACATAGCGGTTCTGCTAAATGATTTCATTTTGTAGGCTGTCAGTCAATCAAGAATGACTGTACAGACTGCCTGGCAGGGAGGTCCATATTTCATGTTTATGTCAGTCAATACTGCATTTAGACTCTGAAAACTTGTAATGCAAGATCTAGGTGCAGACATTGCAAATCTGCATTTATACATGTATGTGTGTTTATGTGTGTGTGTGTGTGTGTGTGTGTGTGTGTGTGTGTGTGTGTGTGTGTGTGTGTGTGTGTGTGTGTGTGTGTGTGTGTGTGTGTGTGTGTGTGTGTGTGTGTGTGTGCACGTGCACATTATATGCATGCATGCATGTGCCCATTTGTGTGTATGTGTGCATGTGTATGTAAGTAGAGTTTTACTTGTGTGATTGCATATAATTTCAGGAAAATCATCCATCAGCGTTTAATAGCATTGATATAAGTTCTTACCTATGTTTGCTGTAAAGCCATGTAAGTATAAAGTACACACTGAAATCCTGTGTTTACCTGTACTTCCTTTTTGCATAAGGGAAGGCATGCAAGATACAGGCGTGGCTGCAAATCAGGTGCACGTAGGGGATAATCTGACAGCAACAAGAGTCAGTGGCTAGAGATACGGCCTTCTCTGAGTGACCGTTGGGAAGAATAAGAGGGCATGCACTCTCTTTCTGCTCTTTGTACAGATTACTAAACAACAGTATAGAACCACTAAGTCTGAATTTCTCCACTGGTACATGGGATTTTCTATATTTATTTCATTCTCTGATCCCTTTTTTTTTTATTAACCTTTTCTCTTATTAGAATTTTGCCATGCTCAGTCATCCTATTTTTCACCAGGGCGGCTCGTGTACAGGAATACAGATACTTGAGTTTTAAAAAAGCGGCTATCACGATGTATTGGACTCTCAATAATTAGATTGTCTTTCTGCTGCAAAATCTGTTAAGGCACTTGACTGAAGTCTGCGGGCTCTGTGATACAATACTATTTTTATTGTTAGATGTCGTAAAAACCTCACTTTGGCAACACATTTCTCCAGCTCTGTTTTTTCCCCTTTACTCTCCTTATCTTTTCCATGCTTGATCAAAAATAATTAAAAAGAAAAAAGAATGCATCAAAAAAAAGAAAAATTAAACAAGCTATTTGCATTTATAAAAAATATGGATATACAGAAGAAAGGTTAGACCTTTTCATAGATGTTCCTTTAAGTGTCTACGTGGGTGCTTGTTTTCCTCCTTATTCTGGTCCCACTCAAACTGAGTACTGACAATGTAGACCTTCTGGAAAGCTCTGCACTGTTTTATGTCTACACATAATGGAAATGAAGTTAGAAGATGGATATGATAGCACATGCGTGCCTTGAAGGCTGCTGCCTTTGTCGTAATACATAAAGCTACCCTGACATAACTGTATTAAGACTCCTGAATGGTTTCACAGTGAAACAAATAGAAAGCTATCACTTCTGGTCTTTGTGTGAAACCTCTTTCACAAAGAAATCTATTTTTTGCTCAGTTTTCATTTATTCTACAACCCGGTGCTCGTGGTGGTGTCTTATTATGTGTATGCATCAGACATATTTATTTTAACTGTGTAATGTCTCCTCAGACTCTTTACTTGCCAAAGTGAATATGCATCGTGAATGTTATTTATCCACATCTTGTAACTAGGAATGCTTTTCTGCTTCATAATCTGTAATATGCTGACAGCAGAGACCACACTAACACATAAAGTAAGGATGCCAGCAGTATCCACAACCTTTTCAAATGGCTTAAGTCACTGGGACTAGGCTGAATGAAAAATCAGCCTGAAGACTTGTGCATGAATGCATGCATGGATTGAGTATGCTTCAGGTGTTCTACTAATGCACTGAGCTCAGCTTATTCATTATATATGTCCAGCACTGATCTTCCCAGAGAATAAACATATGGCAAGGGATCCTACACACACAGATTCTGAGACAGAAGACTAAATGACAGCTAGTCAAACATCCCTCTGCGATTCCATCCTTCTTTCACTGGGCTGACTAGTTATGCCCTGAACAAGGGCATGGCAGACTAGCACTGACACATGGAACTGGAATAAGGGGGCAGATAAAATATATGGTGTTTTGGCAGAGGCCAGCACATTTCTGCAACATCTCAGAAATGTATATGTTTACTAAAAAGCAGGTAATGGGCACCATATATTTTTTACATCAGTTTGCTTGTGAAAAATATCGTATATTTCTTTATTATAGAATGACTTCTCACTAGTATTCAAAAACGTACATGCTGATTAGTCAGCCCAATGAGCATGCTCATTGTAAACTGAGCATGTAACAGCAAAGGAGATTCTCTTTTCCCTGCTGCTTGTGTTGAATAGCACTGATGTACTGTGTAAGCATGGGAGCGTAAGTCTCATATGCATGTGCAGTACATCAGCAAAAGAGGAAGGATGGGAAACAATGTGGGGGAACACTACAGCGCCATTATATCACCATTATTTAAGAAAGGTAAGCAATTTCTTTCTTAAATAATGTCATTGTATAATAGCAATAACCCACTCTTGAATGTTGGTAATGCTGAATTTACCTGGTTGTTTTTGTTTGATCACTCGGACTTCACACTCGTGATTAAACCACACCAACATTGAGTAAATCCAGCATTACCCACACCTAGTTATGGGTTACTGCTTACACATCAAATGGACATCTATAAGCACTGAATTTTTACTTTCCTTTATAGGAAGAATATATTACATCACATATGTAAATCTGCCTTTCAGACTTCATCAATGCATTTTGACCTGGAGCTTTGGAAAAAAAGATCATTGCTGAATCCATAACTCCGTGAGGTAGACTGCAATGAATAAGCAGATTTAAAGTGAAGATTTGAATATTTGCCCTTACTAGTATGACAAAGCTATATTTATAAAGTAAAAAAACATGCAGCTTTAGTATGTTTCTGCGATTCTATGCAAAAATTGTGATGCAGTTTTACTTCAAGTTCTCCACATAAACAATGCAGTTTTGCACCCTCATGTCTTCCTAGAATGTGAAATTGAACAATAAGTGTGTAATTGTCATTATTTTCTGTTGATACATATTTTCATAACAATCAGATTTGTCACAATTATAAGGTGGTTGGAAGCCATGCGGCTTTTAGAAGTATGATCAAATAACTAGTAGTTATTCTAAGTATAAAGATACAGTCAGCACACTACTTGCAATTTCTTATGTTTAGTGTGTCATAGAATTTTATGTTGTTATTTATGCTGTTGCCTCTGATGTCTAAATGATTATTTAATTAGTATATGCATTCTGATATTACTTTAATGGTTTTGCAGTAACAGGCCGTCTTTCTGCATCTAAACTTTTTGTTTCTAGTCTTGATAATTGTTTGAACTTAACAGTTTCTCAAATATACTGGTATGTAGGCTGTATGCAAATGTTTTATTATGGGTTGTTTTTAATCCTTCAACCTCAACTGAATACGATCTTTGTTCAGTTACATGTCCTTGCAATCAAAACATTAATAATAATAAAAACAATAATAATAATAAAAATAAGGAGAATAGCAGCAACAACAACATTGCCCCATATTTTGAACACGTTAATTTTATTCCCTCCTATCAAAAGTAGAGCTAACAAAAATGTTTGACTCTGACCCAACCTCTGGTGCTGTGCTGTGACCGTGAACTTACTCATACCCTTTTGCATTGTTCAGGTCCTGGGGCATCGGGGCAATAGCTGAATTTCTGCACCAGAAATATCAGGGGCAAGTTAATGTTCAAAGCTAAAACTGAATATAGTGTTAAGAAGTATACTGCGAACAACATGTAGAATTATTTACTAAAAGTTTTAGACTTCTTAGTGAGAAATGAAAACATTTCTGTTGTAGCTGAAATATTTTAATTGAGAACCTCACAAGCAAAATGTGATATTTGAGGGGATTAAGTGGTAAGTCAGAATGGTTGCATCAGTTTGGGATAAGGCGGAACATAAAAATGTACAACCACCTTTTTATTGTCCTTTAATGGGAATCGTGATCTGATCAGCTTTGAAATCTTAAAGTTTCATTCCATTTCAGATGATATGAGGAAATGGTTATGATATAAAACATTGTGCATCACTTCCCATTGTTACAATTGGGCCTTACCAGCTGAGATACTGTAGTGTGAACGACTACGTTTCCTGAATGTCAGTGTAGTAGTCATTGTTAGAAATCAAATTTTGGGTCAGAATTGTGCAGCAACAGTGATATGACTAATGTGGAAGTCCCACTCTGTAATACATAACACTCAGATCAGTTTGGAAATTGGAAGCCAGGCTGCTGTGAATTTTAAAATTCACAGATAAAGATTACTAAGCTAAATGTGGAATCACGTACTTGCCATTCACCAGTGCCGTGTAACTGACATTTCACAATAGTCAGGTCAGGACCAAGAGTAATTAATTATTTAAATGTCTTTGCAGAGTATTATGGTGAAGCTAACTTAAATATCAGAGCATTATGTCATGTTTCAGAAACAAACTACACAATTACTAATTCAGCAGTGTGATTCAGTGGTGGGAAGCATAGATGGTCCTCTGATAATACAAGTCTAAGATGGTGTAAAATGATTAATTCATGAAGAACTCTTGGTTATTTTAAATATGCACTCATTTTTTTTTTTGATAAATGAGGTGAGTCTAAGATCAAATTTTCAAAATACTCATGTTAGGATCCATGTTTCAAGCACTGCTGCAGTTATGGTATGCAAGTGTATTTCGTTGTAGTGAATGATGATTCCACAACTGGTTTGAGAAATATTATTTTGGAGTGGAATTTTTCAGTAAATGGGAAACTAAATTATTTAGAACCCAAATCTTGGAATCAGAAAGGTTGTTCAGTTAAGGCTAATAGTGCAGTTTTGGTTCAAAATATGAAATCTTATACTGTCATTAACGTTAATTATATATCATCATTCTCTAAACATGCCTCTTATAATTCATACTACAATATCACCTGTGATTATGCACTATTAATACTGTCATTAACATTAATTATATATCATGATTCTCTAAACATGCCTCTTATAATTCATACTACAATGTCACCTGTTATTATGCAATATTAATACTGTCATTAACATTAATTATATACCATCATTCTCTAAACTTGCCTCCTATAATTCATACTACAATGTCACCTGTTATCATGCAGTATTAATACTGTCATTAACATTAATTATATACCATCATTCTCTAAACTTGCCTCCTATAATTCATACTACAATGTCACCTGTTATCATGCAGTATTACATTATGTTCCTTACCTTATGCAATAAACAATGTACATTTTAAAAGGTGTTATACAAGATTATATTGTGCCTTGGTATCTTATACGTATGCTTGTTCAACTGCATATTGTGTATTTGTATCTTACAAATATTTGTTCAATAATATACAGCATAGTGAAAGTTATTTTTTTGGATCTTACTCTAACAAGGGATTTCCAATGCAATTGGATTTTCCTGCTTAATAAATGTAAATAAAATAAACATAAAACAAATTCTCATGTGTATATCAAGGTATCTTTTTTTATGAAACATGACTTTGTCATTTAACAATTTATCTGCTAAGGGGCTAAGACCATCTCACTAAAATTGTGTGCAATGGTCCAAAGAACATGCCACAATTCAGAATGTAAAATATAATTCAAAGCACATTGAAAATGTTGGCCCTATGTTTTAAGAAACTATGATGTTATAATTAAAATGTTATGATTTTATAATCATAATTATAATATACATTGTTGAAGTTTCCATTGAATGAAGCTAAGTTCACTTGCATTTCATTACTCTAGAGAAGGAAGTATTGCCTTCTGTGATGATGGTGATGATGATGATGATGATGACGTCCAGAGTAGGCTTGCCTTGTAAGTGGAGGACAGATAACCCAGACGGATTCATTTACATTTATCTTTCATATGGTAACAAGTGACTTGTCCTTTATGAGACTGGAGATGCCACATGGGATTTGACATCTGGACAACATACATTTCAATGGATTATACCCATATCCACATTTTTATATTCCCAGGTGTTACCATCAGGTTTTATCCTCAAAATCTGTACCTTAGCACAAATGAACACTGCTGGACAGACTATCAGATTTGATTATTTATTTGATGACCTTCCAAATGAAAATCACTAGCTTCATTATCTCAATATTTTTACTTGAGAATGAGGTTTTAATAGATATGTTAATTTCTCATGTGTATGGGGCAGTCAAATTTGAAAACATGTATAAAGAGTCAGCAGACCTACTGACACGGAATATGATTCCATAATTAGACATTTTCAGTTCTATTTTTATTTGAAATGCATCAGATATGAGTAATATGAATATGATAAGGCCTTATTCATATAATACACTATTCACTCTAGAATAAAAAAAAAATAATCATGCCACATTTGGAAGCTACTTCAAGGCAATAAGGATGTTCTTATAGCAATTGGTTCCAACACATTTCTTGTGTACACAAGTTTGGTTAGTATGACGTCCCTGTTGGAATGTTGGTCAGTTCAGTATCAGACTTCCAACATTATGCTAGGCATATTCAAGTGCAGATATTTCCAGGGCCAGCCTTAGGTTAATTGGACCTATTTGGACTAATAGTGCCCCCCTCCCTCAAGAAGCCCCCACATTAGGTTTTGAAAAGGTCTTTATGCCTCATATGACCCAAAGATTTGCCATGAGAAGTATTACAGCAAAGTACAAGGCATGTTGCTGCTGGTAGACTTGCTTCTGTAGTAGTTAGAAATCTTGCTAGTACAGTGGTCAACATTTCCTTTCATGCATGGCACTGGCGTCCAGTCCATTATTATTAGCAACAGCAGCTTCACCAACATTGTATGGTTCACAGGATTTGCTGCTCTAGTTTCCACAGTGGTTAGTTGTTGGTGATGTGTGCCTATCTAGGTATTTATCAAAAACTGGTTAGAATAACCATTTTTCTTTTGTCTACTGCTCCAGTTACTGTTTAAGAAGGTATAAGAGCAAACTTGATCTGAAGACTTAGACTTAGCCCTAGTCTTCCCATAGCCATTAAGCATCACTCCAAGGAATCATTTGTTCAATTCTTCCTGTCATTGGAAATTACTGGGCATAGGTGGTGAGAGCTGTGGACCATGAGACCTGTGGACTGTAAATAGTCAGAATATTTTACCAGGTTTTATGTTTCAGAATGAGCCGGCATATTAGTAATATGGTGTTGTTGTTGCTGTCCTCACAGCATACATCAAAAACACTGGCATGTATAAAGTATTTAACTTATAAAGATTTTTGTTTAATTAATTTATTTAAAGTCTGTTAGCCAGAGCCAAGCACTGATCCACCTAGACCATTTTCAGCCTCTGCATGACAGAACCTTAACCAAAGAAATAATACAGTGGCAATTTAAGAGCAAGTATGCTGAGCGATATGTCAGGATAATACATAGCATAAATGAATACAGTCATAAGAAGATAGATACAAGAATTAATTCAGTAGAATCAGTAAGAAAAGTACCTGCACATTGTCATAACATCATATAGTGTAATGATGCTATGGAGAAAATAATGTACTAAGAACAAGGTGTTCACAGTATATACTGTTCTGGATCATGGAATGTGAAGGATTATAATGTATTAGTTAAATGAATAGAAGGAGGAAATGAAAGGAGACAGAACTGACAGAACAAAAATGCTGGGAAAAGACAAAGGAGAAGTGGACAACTATCTCTTACCCAGGCACAGGAGATCCAATCAGTGGTCCAGGAATCTGTGAATGGTGCCATGTTTACTGGTAAACCAGGGTGCACCAACCTAATGAAGCATCATTCACACACAGGTCTTCAGTAGCCCTTCAACCAGGCCCTTAATAGTGTGCCAGAGTAAGTTAAGCAAACCCTGGGGAAGAACTGCAGGCAGTGTTGCATCATGGGGTAATCCAAGAGTATAATAGCTTATTTTTGTTTTAACATGATTTACCACAAGCTATAAGATAATAAATAAACATATTATCGCTATACAGTAATAGCTAATAACCTATATTCCTGATACATAATCAGAAACGGTTGTATGTCTAGGAAGACAGTATACAGGATGAGCTGAGGTGACAGCTAGAGGCAATCAGCTAGCAAACCCTACCAAAACAGTTCAAATAAACCCCTGCAGGTGCTGTGGGCAACCCTGGATATTACCATTATTGAAGGTATATTTCTGAACTGTGTTGTTCGAGGGGGTTTAATTTCAGGGATACTTTTCTTTTCAAGAAGCTGTTTACAAATACAAGGAATTGCCTGACTTATATTTCTTTAAGCCTTGTTGTAAAACAGATGATATCACATTGCAAGGCAAATCCCACCCAATGATCCATAGGCTATGCCTCTGCTCTTGTGTAGAATCTGTCTCCATCACAATCATTTTGACTGTACCTCCTGTACAGCTGCACAATTATGAATGGCTGACATATATCATTCAAGACAACAGGCAGGGCATTGGTAACATTCAGTGTCCCTTTCCTAAATCATTGTAGTCAGCCTCCCATTAAACCATAGTGAATAAACAACTGTTCTGAACTGCATAAAAGTCATATTCCTCCATAAGCAGCTTGGTAATTATGGATTCAAATGTATTTATGAGCTCCATAGTCTAGGGTTCAGTACTGATTTCTGGTCAGTTTCTGAGTAAATATTTTGTATGCTCTCTTGATTTCTTGAGCTTTATCTGACTACTCCAGTTTCCTCCTAACTGCCAAAAAATACAACACTAGATTTACTACACTAAAATGCCCACATACATCGCTCCCTATGCCTGTGGGGCTAGGTCATGGCTGAAAAAGAAACACGAAAACCATTTCACTTACTTGGTTAACAAATTAATAAATTAAATTACAGTAACAATTTAGCTGTCATTTAGAGAAGGTAATAACTGAAAAGACATGCATTATCATGCATGAACACAATGCAACTGAGTTGGAACCTTTACTCTCATTTTGGAATTAGACCGCCATTAATGTTCAGCAGACAGCACTGTAATAATGCAGACTTTAAGGTTATTGGTCATTTCAATTGTTTCAAATTGTCCAGCTTTAGTTTTGATTTCAGAGACTTGCCACACTATGTTTAAATTACTAGACCAGCCCAGCTATCTTGATAAATACTTACTTTAATTTATGTTTTAGCAAACAGCACTCTATTCTTATCACTGATTTCTTTTTCTACTGTTGAAAGTTTGTTTTAGCAGTAGCACTCCATTCTTATCACCGTTGATTTCATTTTCTACTGTTTAGAGTATTACAGCGTTCACTGGAGCTATATTTACACAGACAAGATACTGAATCGGCACATCAGAGTCCCCAGTGAATCTCAGTCTCCTAATATAGGATAAAATAAATAGTGAAGAAGTGTGAAGTAGAACTCCTCGACATTTAATTACAGCTCTACATCTCATAAGAGCACTTTTTCTTGTCATTAACGATTATGTTATTCTTAGCTACATTCATTAAGTGACAAAGTAAAAATATACAGAATGATATACCGTGACTTGGACATAAGGGTGTGCAAGCACAGACTCTGATAACTCCACAACATCGTTTCCATAACTGAGTATTTTCTTTTTTAAATGTGTCTGTTTACTTTCATGAACCAGAAGATATTTATCTGTTTCATATTTATTTATCATTTGGTTTGGTTTAGTAAACTAAATGGAATGCTCTGGACAAGATACTGCCTAAAAGCAGGCAAGCCCAACTGGCTCACAGCTTAAATTTCAGAGAATACAAATCACATGGTGTGGGGACACTCACATAATATGCAAAATAAGGTGCTGACAAATTCTAGGTTAAAAGGGAACACATTTAAGGTCACACAGAAGGGTTATACATCAAATGAGGCAAATAAGATGGAGACATGGAGACCAAGGTAATTATGCATCTTGTATAAGTGAAGGAGTGTGTGATATAAAAGCATAGAGCTTGTATGTAGTAAGAATTTGTAGGACAGAGTAACATCAGTCTGAGACTACAGAGTATGTACTGGGATTATAATTGGTAGAAAACTAAGCTGTCAGCCATGGGTAAGCCTGGAAGATGGGACTGCTAAACAGCAAATGGTATAGTCAGTGGTATTTCATCTGCACAGAAGGGTGGTTGTAGCAGAAGAAAACACTAGGAGACGATATGGGAGAAAAGGAAGACTGGATCATATACCATTAATGAGGTAAACATCACAGCAAAGGGCAGAGATGGTTTATATACAAAGCACATTTAATATTAGAAGACTTACACATGGTCAGGCTATTTGTTCAAAGTGCCAGGAAAACTTACTATGTGCAGGAAGTTAAGGTTACTGTTTATTAATAAGTAAGCAGTGCGTATGTGATGACACGGTGGCTTTGTATACTAGGGCTGCACGATTCTGTTTAATAAACAATCACTCTGTAATCTTACTTTAAATCAGGTTTAGTGCAGTGTTATCAGGGTAATACTTTTCATATTTTAAGCAATCAGTTCTTTAATATTTCCTAAAGCTGTTTTTCAAAGATAAAACATACATTTCCTTGTTATAACACTATAGTGATAGCTCACGGATTCTTTCACAGAAATGAATACTTCTGAGTCTGCACAAGATTTACATCTTTAGCAAGACTGATTTTTTTCTTATGGTCACATACACTTATTATGCTTTGTGCTAGCAACCGTTTGTTATAATTAACAGTAGATGCCAATAAACCTATTTGCCAACAGTCAGAACAAATTCCTTCTCCCATTTATCAAATTGTTGTTATTGCACTTTACTTGTAATACAAAACATTGCAGTAGAAATAGAAATAGACTGTAATAAACTTTTTATCTGCATACTCTGTTTTGCATCTTATCATGTTAGTCAGAATAGATAAGATTTCCTGTTTTTAAAAATAAAAAAGAAAATGAATCTTTGCTTTGAAGACAAAAACAGATCAGATACATCACATCATTTGTGGATGACTCTGGTTTGTTGTTTGCATTATAAAGGCATTTATATAAAAAATGTATAACCAGAAATGTGAACAAAAGCACATGTACCCTATTGAATTGAGGTGGGAGGGCTCCTAGTTCACTTTGTATAGTCAGCATAATATCATATGTCGTAACATCAAGCTTGATTTATCAAGGTATATTTTGTTGAAACATAGGAATGGCTTTAACATGGTTCCTGCTTGGGTGGGGGTGGTGGGACAAATTATGCCCTCCCTGAAATAGTCACTCAATAACGCATCATTCAGCAAATTGGACATGATATATATGCTGCAGTTCATAATGACAGTCAGTAATGTAGGCAGTAGGAACTTCAGTGTAAAAACATTGACACTTCATTTTACAGATAGTTCACTTTATCAAAGGTTCATGATGTGGAAACATGAAGGTGGGTTGGTGTTAGTGCTGGAAGTTTGTTTGTGTGAGTGTCTAGGGTTAAGTAAAGGGATAGCTTTAGTTGTGTACAGGTGTGTGTCTGTTTGTGTGTGTGTGTGTGTGTGTGTGTGTGTGTGTGTGTGTGTGTGTGTGTGTGTGTGTGTGTGTGTGTGTGTGTGTGTGTGTGTGTGTGTGTGTGTGTGTGTGTGTGTGTGTGTGTGTGTGTGTGTGTGTGTGTGTGTGTGTGACCTTGTCTAATATAGTGGCAATGTTAGGGAAAGTTTTTTCTAAGGTAAGGTGCAGGTTTAAAGTTAGCGTTAGCACACATTAGTAAGGTGAGGGGGTGATGGTAGCAGTTTTGTCAGAGCGTACATGTTATTCCTATCACTAATAGATAATACAGCATATGCCTTCAACACATCCTTCTTGAATGTTTTAAACAGCACGATCACTTGTGAAGAAGATATTCTATACCCAGAGACCTATTGAGGATCACTTACCCAATAAAAGTCACCATGACTGATAAGAACCAGTACAGATGTGATACCAGACTGATTAAACTTACAGAATCACAAACTCCAGTAAAATATATAATGCACATACCTGCAGAATAAAAGAATGAATTTGCTGGGAGTATTAATGCCTTCATGCTAATAATATTCAGAAGACATGGGATAGTATTGGCAAACTCTAATCATAACATCATTTCTTAAGTACAGAACTCAACTTCAAATTTAATTTTATGGTGATGTACCAACAAAACAAAATTCGATGAAAACTTAAAAGACTTAGTGCGTTGCTTTTTGGCGATGCAGCTGTCTTCCTTGCTTTTTCTTACAGACCTGTCTAGCCAGAATATTATTTCCTAGGTAAAACGAAACCAAGGTCAGCATACGTTGGCAACTTCCCTTTTAAATGTTTGCCCATTCACAATTCTAGCAGATTCAATAATGAAGTTTCTGCTCCCAATATCTCAAACAAGGGCACTCCTTGTTCCCCTACATAAAATGACTGGTACAGCATCATTAAGCAATTAAAAATTGAAATTTTTCTCCTAAACCCTTATCAAAGAACTTCAAAAATGTATTTCTGTATGATGTATTTAAGATTTAACGGAAGTTATTAGAATCTTCATTCCTCAGTTCTGTCACAGGGTCAACCATGATACCATTGATCTCCTACCTGGTGTTGCACAATGCAAATGTAGTGATTTGTTGGATGGTCCTGCAACTGGAACATGTTTTGGACAATTCTAAATCAAGTATTGTTGACATCACAGTTCTCCAGAACCATGGTATGTATGATACCTCTGTTAGAGCCATTAAGTTGTTGACTAGTTAATTTGGGGACAGGCACCAATTTATCAGACAGGGCAATGCAAGCACTCATTACCGATATATTGACTGTTATATCCTCTCAGATAGGAGTGGAACTCAGTACAGGTTCCACTCTTATGTACATGATTTGTAAATGATATCATTAATTACAAGAAAATGCAGGCTGGTCCAATATAATGGTGAGACTACATTTTTTTGAAATGATTCAACTCTTAAGTTTAATTTTACACCAGCTCTGGTGGTATAAAGAGTTAAACCCTGACTATGGCCCATGTGACCCAGGTTGGACAATGGACAGAATAGGCAGGGAAGGGATGGCAGGCTCATCCTCTGAGGCTGATGGGTAGAGCTGAGTGCATAACATTACAGTCCCTCACAGGAGGGGTGGCAGTGCAAACATGTGGCCTGAGTGTATGTGCTAGGGTTAACAACCCACTGCTTAGAGGTAACCTTTAATGTAAGTTTGCAGAAGCATGCACTTTAAAAGTATATGTACTGTTGGCCTCCTTGGTGAAGAGAATAGCACATCGCACCAAGCTCCTTTACCAGGATGGCAGCAATCGCACTAAGCACCATTATGGCTGCCATATTAGTAGCCCCCAGTGGACAGATCTTGAACCTGTGCTGGATTTAATCTTCAGTGCAGAGGAAAAGATGAGCTATAACAGACTGGGGGTGGGGACTTGATGGTTAGCAGACAAAGGAGCACAAAGCATGTAAACAATAAATTATTTTAGTCAATTTCAAACTCCATTCTTTCATTACAGCAATGGCTCAGATGTGTGGGACTGTAACATAATAATTCAGATATCTAATAAATGCTTTTCTCAAACAAAAAGCATGCACCAGCTTGCATTATCACCAATATACCAGAAAGGAAAGTTCTAAAACCTTAATCTCATCACAATACTATCTTTCTTCTTTTACATCTCTGGGTTGTTCATCCATTGAGGAGCTAAGTTTGACAAAACCAATTAATATCATTATAGTAGACAAGACTTTTAATTATGTAAACTGTATAGAAGTAATGTGTTCCTCTCATATAAGGCCTGACTCTTATCAAGAGAATATTTTAATAAACTTACACCATCTATTGCTGCTACAAGAAAGATGACAAGGTGTGCTGCAAGACTGTCAAAGGACACATTAATGCATCACTCATTGCCGTCTTGAATGTCTGGAGTTCGTCTAGCACTTGCTTGCTAATCATTTAAAATTCATGCTGTGTTTGCTGAAATGTCTTTGTCTGGCCAATAATTTTATTCAGCAAAATTCTCAGAAAGAGGAAAGCTAGTCGACATAGTTAAAATGAAGCAGAAAAAGAAACACAAGTTATGTTTTTTTTTCCCTGCATGAACTTTTGTGCAAGTTTCAATAAACATGCTATCAGGAACATAAATGTGTCTTTCTATCTAACATATTTTTGAGTTTTGATCTCTTTGAGCAAACCCCAAATTATTTCACCATGATTATTGTTTCTGATATTATATTTTGAAAAATGTTCATATTTTTGTCATAATTATGAAGTTATTTATGCTGCATTATTAGGCTTTACTCACATGAGATTGTCTATACAGAATGTGTACTGATAGAAACATTGACTTGACTACATGTTTACTATGCAGTACAAACCATTGTTTGTTTGGCTTCTTTCTTTTCTACTAAGTCATAGACGTTTTTAATTATTTGTTGAATAACTCCCTAGAGGGTAACTGCTCATCTGTAACACTCTTGATGCTTTTTTCTATATATTTATAAAGTGTCTTGGAGCTTTAATTCCTTAGAAAGATAGATAGATAGATAGACAGACAGATAGATAGATAGATAGATAGATAGATAGACAGATAGATAGATAGATAGATAGATAGATAGATAGATAGATAGATAGATAGATAGATAGATAGATAGATAGATAGATAGATAGATATTGTTAAATATGTTACCTTTGTTGTATATACTCGTAAAATTGTATCTATTGCATTGTATTTTACTCTGTGTATATACCTTATGTACTTTCTATTCATGGAGCTTTTCTCCCTGGGCCTCCACTGAAAATGGGCTGATTATGGCCCAGTGGACTAATAAATAAACACATAAATCATTATATAGCCCACACTGTTTTTCCTCTCTTGTCTTCCAAATTAACTTACTATTCTAGGAACTCCCTCCATTCTCAACCTCCGTGCTGTCCGGTTTACTCCTCTCACACCACCTTTCCCTTTAAAACACTCACACATTTTCAACTACTATCCATCTAATTTATGAAATGCATGCCCACAGGTCTGTCACTTTATCTTTTGTTATCACCTGCTTGTCAGCATTTTGTATTTGTAATAATGCTTGCTCAGTTTTGTATCTGCAGTATTGCTATTTTCAAAATTGTAAATGTATATTGACTATAAATGTTGATGCACTTGGAGGAGCTTTTTTCTCTGGGTCTCCACTGAAAATGGGTACCCTGAACACAGTCAGAGTTCCCCAGTACACAAATGTTAATAAGTAAATAAATAATAGAAAGACAGAGATAAATAAATCAATACAATTGTATGCTTGATACTAACCTTAACACGCTGTTTACGTGATATGAATAATAAGTTAACTCATCACTACTGAGGTATAGTTATCAGTTAAGCAGTGTTCCTACGTATCATATACGGGTATTTCCCTCTTTACATCAGACGTTTCCTATATTTCAGAAATTAGTATATTCATAAGTGTTTTCTAAGTGTTGGTACATGCACATACCTAAAACTAAGCCAGCAAGATGACATCCACAATCTGATAATTATTTTCCAAGCACACTCAGTAAAATGATCAGCAAAGAATATGCAAAGATGAAACTGTGATATTTTCCAAGTTTACATTGATAATGCAAAAATGGAGTGTAATACTGTCATGCTATGGTGTATTAAATCAGTGGGTGATAGTTAAAAATAACATTAAACATGTTGATTAACATGAAGACGTTGTGAGATATAAATGTTTTTAGGCAAAACAATATTTTCTAATCTGCATTACTTTAATAAAAGCGGCACAGTCTACAGCTGAACAAATGTGGCCATCTTCTCAAATATTAAGACAAACAGTGTTGCCATTGATTCATGCCATTTAACAATGGTTGTTTTGTAAATTAATATTGTGGATGACTAATTTGCACACATTCCCCAATAGTACAAATCAGTAGTACACTGTCCTCTGTTATCCTACATCACTGGAAAGCTCTCTAATAGATAGCATACTTTCACTGTTATCTTAGATCTATCTTGGACGCTCACAGAGATATAACCCTTTGTTTGACCATAACACAAATCATTTGGGGGAAAAATACATTTTTCTTTCATAAATCTGCAATATAATATCTGTTTCTACAGGCAGACCTTTGATACTAACACCAGTTTGTAGCCCATTGCCTAAAGAAGAGTTTTCATATTTTACATTTTTAACTCACAATTTATTTGATAATAATTTATTCAGTATTGTAAATATAAAGTAGTATTTTTTCAGTTACAAAGAATATGCCCATTAGAAAGGCTGATCATCTGTAAAAAAGGGTTTTCCCAGTAATAAAGCAGACATTTTTCAAAGGTTGTCAAATTAAATGATTGTGGACTTTGTTAAATACAACAACATATTTTTTGAAAGGTTAGGTCTCACTCTATCACATTGGTTGATATTTAAAGCCCAGAATAGATTCAATATTTTACAATGATATATATATATATATATATATATATATATATATATAAATACACACACACATATATCTATATATATATATATATATATATATATATATATATATATATATATATATATATATATATATATATATATATATATATATATATATATATATATATATATATATATATAATGGTCACATTTTCTTGGTTTGTTTTGATGGGATACTTTTACAAATCAACTATAAAAATGTATGTTTGTGTGTGTGTGTGTGTGTGTGTGTGTGTGTGTGTGTGTGTGTGTGTGTGTGTGTGTGTGTGTGTGTGTCTGTATACATGAGCATGGGCATCATCCCATCATCACCAACACCACCATTTTTTTTTTTTTTTTTTTGTGGGTGGAGTTGTGACAGTGAATCACAAGTCACATCCAAGGTGCACTGCCCCTTTACAGCAGTCACCCACACACCCACAGCACGCTCCATCATACACATTTCACATGCAATTCCCATACCGCCTTGTACCATCACAAATCCAGAATCAAGTTTGTGATGACAAATGTCAATGATCATCCTGTACCTTGCATCTTCACACTTTGTCACTAGATGAGCTGTGGATGTCCCACTCCATACAAATTTTTCTTTCCTGTTTATAACTGCATGGTTTACCTTTCTCTCAACAGAACATATGAAACATTTATTATCTTCTATAGCCAGTTCTGTTTTAAGCCAAGTATGCTCAACCTCCGGTCCAAAGATTTAATCTGTCCTACATGAAAGCAGGGTGGCACAGTGCATAGCATTGTTGCCTCACAGCAAGAGATTCTCCACTTCGGTTCTTGACTGTGGTGCCTTCTGTGTGGTGTTTGCATGTCCTCACTGTGACTGCATGGATTTTCCCTGGTGCTCTTTATTCCTCCTACATTTCAACGAGCTGCAGTAGGTAGACTGGAAATGTCTAAATTGTCCATAGGTGGATGGTGTACTTCTATGCTATGGAAGAAAGTCCTGGCAATCTGTTTCCATCTCCTGTAAACTCTGTGGATATTGGTAGTTGTTCATACTGTCATTACAAGAGTTTGCTGTGGCTCATAAGTGTGAACATATGGATGTGGCTTTATGTTACCCAGGCAAGCTACACATTTCATTTAGAGCTCAGCCAAGCTAACAAACAGTTGAAAAATACAGGATATTCTGCAAAGTTACACTCTGTGTATTTGTCTGTATCTCATATGGAGCTTCTATCACCATTGGAAAGACATAACCCCTGCACCTTGACCCCTGCCATCCACATGTGAAGGACATACCCCTTCACATTGACCTTAGCCAACCATTTCTTCTGTTGCTGTCTCTCTCAAATGAAATTATTTTTGTAAATGTCAGCAATCTCACTGAGAAGCAACTATTTTTATAACACAGTCCTTTCATTCAGTTTAACAGAAGGAGTATTTATTGAAGCATGACATAAAAGATAATTTCAATTAACTGTTTGAAAACCAGCTGACTATAAACTACCACAGTCATGCATTTAATGCTATCCTCAGCTTAATGGAAATATAGGATGTTAATTATTCTTTGTGAGCAAAATAGGGAAAAATGTCTAGTGTTTGACATTCCCTCATACTGATTTCTAGAATATGTGTAATCAGAATTCCATGCCAAGTTACTGATGTCTGTGACATTTAACCTATAAAAATCTACTAATGCAAAATTACAAAGTGAAAGCTGATTTGAAGTAAAACATATTTTTCTAGCTATATGAGAACATACTTCTGAACTAAGTAACCATACATTAGCATGGGGCAAGACCACTTCATGTTGCTAGCATTTTTCTGAAAGTTGTTGCATACTATCCTAATACTTAGGTGTACAGAACCAGGACATTCTCTAGTTCTTTATTTTAATTTATAATCTTCATTCTGTAAAATAATACGAGTGTCTTTATTCTATTTTCTTGGTTTATATGATAACATTGAAAGATGGAATCGCAATGCATTGTTTGCAAGGAGGATAAAAAAGTCTACTGAAATTGATGAACCCTTACTAACTTCTGCTATGTGTATTTGCTACAATCTGTGTCATTGTGCTTGCAAACAAAAACACCTTTTTTGTTTCATTGTAAATATTAGTAGTCATTTATGCACATGATATATTTATTGGTTTATTCATTCACTTTTGTGAACTAAGTGAACTGATTTTCAGTGATGACCCAGGCAGAGTGTCAATACAATTTTTCATATATTAGCACATTTCAGTATTCACTGTCAAGCATTCACACTACTTTCAACAGTAACACTGTCATTTAGGCAGAATGAAGTTTTCACACATATCACAACAGCTTTTAAGTGGATAAATAAGTATTGTAGTCATAATTTCTTCACATGTAGAATAGTGGCTTTTGGCATGCAAGATCCAGTATTGAAAATCATCTCTTACAGAAGTACAAATGCTAACATGTATGCCATTGGATAATAAAATATAAGCTGCAGACTTAAGGCACCATAGAACCCTAACATATGGAGGACACCTGGCAGACTAATTTGTTATAGGGCTATGTCTTTAAGTGAATAAGGCTAAAAGGCTGTGGGGGAGGGGTTGAATGAAGTCACAGGATGGGTGGATTAGGGGAGGGAGGTTACATAAGATCTAGCATGGGGAAGGGATTTTCTTTGGACCTTCAGATTATGCTGCTAGGAGGATCTGTGGAAGTCCAAGCAATCAGTTGGGGTATTTTAGGATGCCTATGTATTTGGTTTAAAGGAAGGTAATTAAGGGGTTTAGATTATTGGAAGAAAGTGTGAGGATTAAAGGTAGGTTGGGTCAGCACCTACCTATAGGTTATATCTGTTATTGAGATTAACATATTTATTTCATATTTTAATGCTGCCAGGTCTTTGTAGGTGTAATGGATGTCCAGATGGTTGCCTTATGTGGTCTGTTTCCATTTTTTAAGTATTCACTGATAATGGTAGTTACTTTACTGGCATACAATGGAGTTACAGATCTCATAGCCATGATGATGGGCAATAGAGGTATGACTGCTGAATCCTACACAAATGCACTTTATAAGCCTTACAGGAGTGCATGGATCATGCAATCCCTAACAGAACCAAGATGATATCCTCCAAAAAAAGGAAGCCAATCTGGTGGTCCCCTGCCATAAACAAACTCTATAACAGAAGAAAGAAACTGTGGCAAAAAAGAGTAAAACTCCATGATTGGAGGAGCTCCCTGGTCAGCCTCAGAAAGAAGCTGAGAACCCTCATAAAATCCTCCAAAGCTAGTTATGAAAACAAAATCGCCACTGATTCTAAAGACAACCACAAAGCATTCTATAGCTATGTCAATAATCTCAATGTCTCAATGGCAACACTCAGATCTTCTCTGAGTTACAGCACAATGGCACTAAATATAAAGAACCAACAGATATTGCCAACATCCTGGCAGATAGGTTCCATGCTAACTTTACCCCCCTCTCATCCCCTAAAGGGCCCATCTCTATAGCGGAAGAATGCAAAGTTCTTGTAATCACGGCTGCACAGGTAAAAAACACACTCTCCAAAGCCAAGAACACAGCATCCATGGGACCTGACAACATCCCAGGCTGCATTCTGCATGAACTACAGAACGAACTTGCACCCCACCTAAGTACCATGTTCAATCATAGCCTCACCTCAGGCTTTGTGCCCACTGAATGGCACACAGAAATGGTTATCCCACTCCACAAAGAGGAAGCCACCACAGACCCTGGGAACTACCACCCCATTAGCCTGAAGAGCCTGGTCTAAAAGGCTATGGAACATTTCATCATGGAACTTATAAACAATGACATTGGTAATCTCCAAACTCTGGACCCTACCCAGTTCAGGTTTGAAAAAGGCAGATCATGTATCCTAAACCAGATAGACTTCTTTGAAGTGGTCACCAAAGCTGTAGATGAGAGTCAGGTGTTTCACACAGCGTATCTAGATCTCGCCAAGGCTTTCAACACCATCCCCCACCCTGGAATTATAGATAAACTCACTAAACTAGGTATAAATCCCTATGTCACAAGATGGGTTGAAAACTGGCTCACTGACAGAACCCACACTATGAAAATAGCAGACTCCAAATCAGACTTCAGACCAGTGACGAGTGGAGTACCACAGGGTTCAGTCCTGGGTCCTCTCCTGTTTCGATTTTTACTTCTCTGAAGTACAGGCTAACACAGAAGGTCTTTGGCTAATGAAGTTCGCAGATGACTACAAACTAGAAGCCATAATCAAAACTCTTAACGATGCCGACATCCTACAAAAGGGCATCACTGAGACAGATGCCTGGTGTCAAAGCCATGGCCTCAAGCTCAATGCCAAAAAGTGCATTGTCATCCCTTTTAGTAAAAATTCTGCACCCATGAACTACCACATAGGCGGTATTCTACTTAACACCAAAAGTGTGATAAGAGAGCTTGGGACACAGGTGGACAGTAGTCTCTCCTTTGATAATCACATCACCACAGTAGTCAGGAAATCCTTCTACATGGCACACCTCATCACAAAAGGTTTCTCGTCCAGGAAAAAAGAGGTCATTGTTCCCCTCAGCTAATCACTCATTACACCCATTATAGAGTACAACGTCCCTTTTGGTATGTACCTCACAAGACATCTACAACAACTAGAAAGGCAGCAGAAATACCTCACAAAGAGGATTACTGGCCTCAAACAGATGCCCTACGCAGACCATCTCAAAAAACTCCAGCTTTGCTCTGTAGCATATCGCCTGCTCAGAGGCAATCTCTGCCTAATATACAAAGCTATGTCAAACCCAGTGCTGTTGGACATGCTCCACTTAAATAAATCCCAATCCCTCCAACCTACATGCTCTAGGGACCTAAACCTTTTCACCATAATAAACAGAACATGCTGGAGGGATAGATTCCTGCCCCAGAGACTTCCCAGACACTGGAACAAACTACATATCTATATCAAACAAAGCTCCTTGTTAGCACTCTTCAAGAAAAATCTTGATGATTGGATGGGAGATAGGATATTCAGCCCGGGGATCACTTCTGTTCACCCCGGGGATCACTTCTGTGGCTCTGCTCGACAGAGGCACAGGAAAATCATTCTCTTGGGTGGCAAAAGCCAGGGTACCATTTGGCTAGGCTTATATAGGCCCTAGGACCAATAGCCTAGTACCTACCTATGAACCTGTGAACCTATGAGCCTATGGTCCAAGGCATTGCAGTAGTGGGAATGTAAGTGTGCACCCCCCAGCATTACACAGATACACACACACACACACACACACACACACACACACACACACACACACACACACACACACACACACACACACACACACACACACACACACACACACACACACACACATTTTACAACTAATATACTCAGAAGTCAAAGAAAATCAGACAAAAAGTTATCTAGGGTTTGATGAAATGCATGTCAGCAAACTGTCCTTCAGCTCTTCAATGAGCCAGATTTACAAACATGTTTTTATTTTAACATACATTAATGTACTTTATGCTTTATTTAGGTTTAATTTACTAATACTGACATGTTTCTATATAATGTGCCTACTGTTTTTGTTCCCAAAATAAGAAAGCTACAAAACCAATGCACTTGTTTTACTGTATGAAATAAAAGGTGTGTTTGGTTCAGCCACAAGCAGTTCAATGTGTTGTATGAAATATCCTTTTTGCCTTTGGTATTGAGTGATTTGTTTTCTCTCCTAAGGCAGGTATTCCACTGGAGGTATAGAATTCTGCTAAAGATACAATGTTCAAACATGCATAATCTCTTCCTGCCTTTTCAGCTATGTAGTTTGCAGTCTTTGTATTTTTTTGGGGGGTATGCAACCTATAGTGCTTATAAATTACTTTGCTGTATATGCAGAATGCTAGTTACCCGACACAATGAGGAAAAGTTATCCTTGTTGTACAGCTCTCTGATGTCACAGAGGTGTGTAACAAATGTCATCATGATCTTTTCAGATCTTTTATGTTTTAGTCTTGTAGTGCTTAGAGTATTCACCATGCAACAGTGTCAGGAAATGCTAACAGCTTTAAAATGTGTGAAATACTTTGTTACCACAGAAACAAATGGCAGACTGAAGTGTTTAGCAGCTTTCCAATCTGTCTGTCCAATGGAGATGCACTTTGCTTCTGGCCAGTGCCTGTGTGGAAGCAGTAAGTGTATTACTCCAGCACTTTTTTTCTCTGTATTTAGTAGCACGTCAGAGCCAATGCCCCATGTATTATTTCCATGTACTACAAAGAATTGTGATTAGGTTTATCCATCATAATTTACTTGTACTGCATGGAGCACACTGATTATACTCCTGTATTCTGAAAAAGACAAACCAGTAAAACACTACAATGCCATGAGTCCCAACCTTAACAACTATTAAGTCCTCCTGCTAACATTGTTTAGGTCAGGTCAAGCATTCGGCAGTAAAATCTACCTGCACTGACTAGCAAATAACAGTGGCAGAACAAAACATCTGCTTTGGCAGAACAAAACATTTGTTTCTGCCTGCTGTTTGTACAGATAAAGTGTCCCCAACTTCCAGTGATAAGTGTAAAATGTAGCGTGATTAACAGGAAGTGAGTACATCTACATCTTCTAAAGGATAAAAAGTCTAAATCTTAAATGTATGTCTTTATTTAGTGACTTCAGTGGTTTCTCCGAAAAACATATTTTAAGAGGAACAGAGCAGAAACGTATGTCATTATTTTAGTGACTATGGTTCTCAGTGGTTTCTCTGAAAACCATAGGTTCTAAGAGGAAAAGACCAGAAATATGAATCAATAAAATGGACATTCTGAGAAAATTTGGACAGCTGACTGGTATGAAATGTGAGTGCAAATGTAAGGAACTGCATTACACTGCCTTTCTGACACCGCTGGCTATGTGTTTTACAGCTTTGAAAGCCGGCAAAAAACTTATTTTTTTATCTTTTTTACTGTAACTTGTAGTACAAAGAGCAGATAATGTTCCATGCACTGTAAAGAATTATGATTGGGTCTCCGGTCCTAATCTACAGTTACGTGTTTTTGACATGGATGCCAAAAACTCACCTCTCAAGCTTCACTATCGTGGTGAATTTCTTGGCATCCATGCCTTGAATACATAATAAGACTGTTTGGATCGGCAAACTGATCATAATCCTCTATGTTATGTGCTCCCACCATGCATGTCAAGAAATGCACCTTTGCTTTGCTCCATTCTCAAGGTGAATTTCTTGGCATCCGTATTTCAAGCACATAAAAAATTGCTCATGGAAATCTATCGATTATCCTATATGTCCTTCACTGCCCGATCAGGCACTGTCTAAGATGGAAACCTATCGATTATCCTATATGTCCTTCACTGCCCGATCAGGCACTGTCTAAGATGGAAACCTATCGATTATCCTATATGTCCTTCACTGCCCGATCAGGCACTGTCTAAGATTCCTATATGTCCTTCACCGCCCGATCAGGCACTGTCTAAGATGGAAACCTATCGATTATCCTATATGTCCTTCACTGCCCGATCAGGCACTGTCTAAGATGGAAACCTATCGATTATCCTATATGTCCTTCACTGCCCGATCAGGCACTGTCTAAGATGGAAACCTATCGATTATCCTATATGTCCTTCACTGCCCGATCAGGCACCATCTAAGATGGAAACCTATTGATTATCCTATATGTTCATCACTGCCTTTTGCCATTTAAGTAATAAAAACATGCTGTAGCTGTATTTATACAAAATATACCTGGGGTCTATCAGGGGTATGATAAGTTGCACTGAAATAGTTAGGGGCAAAGACAAACAGCAGCCTGCAGCATAAGTGAAAAGCCAGTTGTCTAATATGCACTGGCTCAGTAGTTGTAATCACCACCTTATAGTGCTGAGATCTGGAGTTCAGTACTGAAATGTGATCAGTGCCTGTTTGGAGTTTACCTGCTCTCCATATGTGTCTGTTGGCATTATCTTGATGCAGTGGTTATCACCAGAAAAATGTGAGTTCATTAGCTCTTCTAAATGGTCCAGGTTTATTGCATTTTCCATTGGACCTTGTTGTTTGAACTCTTACCCGTTTAATAAATAGATAATGCATGACTCAATTATGCTTTCTCACATTTGAGGGAAGAAACTATCTTTGTGGCTGAATGTGTTTGCAGCATTGCAAAATATGACACTTTGCAGATATAAAAGTTATGCAGTTTGCTAAAAACTGAACACCCCAATCCAAACCAAAGTGTAAAATGAATCATTAATGCCCACCCTAGATCCTACATACATGAACAGACACATGCACATGTGCACAAAGGTGCATAAACAGCTGTACTGATTTTCTACTGTTTTGATATTTACATTAATTATCCTTTATAATTTTTAGTACCCATTTGGTTAACTTGTTTGTAACTTTCTTTGTGAAAAATGTACATATGATAGTTTATTAACTAGTCAACCTACTTCTGTGCCATCAAATGTTTGTAATTGCTTTTCAAGATGAGCCAGTGATTTAAAGATTATAGCAATGATATTTCCCAAGTGTGGCACTGACAATTCTAATTTATCTCATCTTACAGATATTTGATCTTGCCTATGGAGGCAATTATGCTGTTAAAGTAATTTTACATCTCATAATGCTTGTAGCAAATTCTTTACCACATGCAGTACTGTAGCTGCTCTATCCTTTGTTACTTGGCTGCATATCTTTGAATCATATGTCTGGTAAAAATGAACTGACATTTCTAGGCTATTGTAAGAACTTTCTGTCCTCTGTGGATTGAGGCCCATCATCTTTGCAGAGATTCAGTTTTAATCTTTGAATTCAGAGCCTTTTACTTCTTCAAAATATTTAGAATACAATCTTTTTCTTTTTTGAAACTCATTGATTCTTGGTATATCATATAATGATTTTTGGGTTCTGCTTTCCTGGGAATTATTAAGATTAACTGCTTTCTGAGTTTAATTTCCCAGTGTAGAGACAAATGACAAACTATTATCTTAAGATATTTATGCTAGAATTGTTGAATGTCCTTACATGTAATAATACAATATAAGGCCTCCATCCAACAGATATATTTGATGTCTCGGACTTGTAGCTGGTATCTGGAGGAATGTAAATAATACAGTATTACAGTGCTGTTTGTGCCATTGTTATCTTTTACCCGTTGTCGTGGTAATGAGACTAATAAGTCTGTTATATATCCTTTTTGTAAAGATTCTTGGATTAGAAATTCTAAGAATTACATGTGCTGCATCACTTTTTTTTGTTTCTTGTGTTTTTAACACATATTAACTGAAGCTTATATATTAGTTTGAGCTATGTGTTTGCAACAGCTATAACTGTGTATAGCCATTTCTTTGCGACACACAAACTACTATGGCATTCATATGCAAAGTGATGAATAGCAGTGCTCTGTGGCAGTTTAGTTTAGCGGGCTAGGCTGAAAACTGTTAAAAGGCTTTATCCTGCAGTCATAAGCTTGCGTCCCCTGACCTTCACTTGCAGACCTGTCCTTCAGCCAGACAATGCTTTAAAGTCTGGTGGGCTTGGCTATTAATATATCAATATCACAACGTATAGTTCCTTTGCGTCCTCACTCAATTTGAATGAATGGACATGAGTGGACCTCTCATAAGACTTATTCTGTCCCCGATCCACACATTGCTATTATCAATAAGTTTTCTTGTTTTGGCGTTTACAGTGTTATTGTTAGGCGCTGTATTTATAACATATATAATTCTTCTGCAATAAAAAAAATCTTCTGCTAATCTGCACTAATAAGTCCACACAGTACTACAATTTATACAATTTCTAAAAAGCAAAGAATAATTATGCTATGATCCAGTGACAAAAAATATCTAATTTCTTTGCTTTTACTTGCCATGGCATCTTGCTCAGTCTAAATATTTTGGTATATTCTGTAATTGTTTACATCAGATCTGTAATACCCAAATCTTCTGACCCTAGCTTCTTGTGAAAGCAGTACCATGAAAGCCTACTATATCACAGCTTTCTCCTTACTGGTGTGTGTATTAAACAGTTCCTTAGTTTGACACTCATATTGTTCCCAAAAACTCCAATCAGACAAGCAGAGAAAAACAAATAAGGGCACACGCAAGTCAGTATCACAGGATGTGTGTACAACCTAGCTGGAAGGGAATAAGGGAAGTTAGCTGTAGTGAGACAATAAAACACAGAAGATAAAGCTAGCCAATAGGACAATTTGCATGGGGAATGGTAAATACCTTATCAAGTTGGCATATCTGCAAATAAGTATAAAATGCAGAGAAGTAATAATGCTGAAGAGAGCTGTAGCACTGAACTGGCAGGTAAATCAATTCAAATAATCTGAATACTCAAGACAAACAGTGGTTCAATGTCCAATGTTGTCACTCAAACACGGATCCCAGTCAGGCCATTTAAGAGTTGGCCAAATGATAGCCCAGGTACATATACATAATTCTTAGAATATTTACCCATTAAACACTTAAAAAACACCAAGCTGTCAGCAGCACCATGGACATGCTTTGGTAGTGAATTCCATAATCTCCCAGCTTTATGAGACTGATGTTTGAACTTCAGGTAATTTTATTTTTAGTGTTGCTGTTATGAGTATAAAATGAGGTACCCAAAGTGGTAGTCAGTTTTTTTTTTTAAACATTTATAAAGCAGAATTATGTCCACCCTTATAAGTCTGAAAGCAAATGGAATACAACAAAACATGTTCCAATCTTATGTATCTCATTTGATTCAGCCAGGCCTCCTGTCTGTTAAATGTTTTTTGGATTTGTTCTAGCATCTTTACTTGGGGGTGAACTAAAACAGCAGAAAGAATCACAGTATTCAATAATGGGACTGACTGCTGAGGTAAATAAAAAAACGAATGAAAATGTTTTCATTCCAGCTGCTAAGGGAAGTACATTATAGGGATGCAGTAAATGTCAACATAATGGATTCTTCCAGCGCTAGGCAACCGACATCTTGCTCATGCACAATAAATGCTGAGATAAAGATGTTGTATAACGCCAACCTGGTAGGATTCTTTAACATCACCCCCACCCAAAACTCAGCATTCAGCCAATATGCCAGATTAAATAGCCAAACTGAGAGCCTATTTTACTGTGTCCTTTCCGAAGAAGGTGTTTTAGGCTCCACTGAAATGTGAGACAGTGTCTCCAGCATCTCTGAATAATCTTTAGTGTGTTGCAGTTGATTACGTATGTATTTTAGAGGTGGATGCTAGACACCTTTTCATCTACTTATCCATAAGCCCCTATCTGACATACAATTTCTTACACTTAAAATTCTTTGTCAAATAATCTTTTTATGTTGTATACTCAGAGTGCAGACTATCTCATTCATTTTGCTCTGTACACATTGCTATAATTTTTTTAAGGTTACTTATGTTCAATACATTTCAGTATACCAGTAATCTGTTCTTCTGAGTACTACACTGGAGGCACTTGAGACATTACACTTGCACTGTAGTGGCCTTTGAAGTTTAGGGGCACTTAAGAAATGCCACTTCCATTATGGTAAGTTCTTCTTCTTCAGTGATAATGTACCTAGTGCTGCACAGCACTGCAGAATATTGTTGAGTTGTGTAAAAGATGGTGCATCCTGTAATGATGAACTTTAGTTTTTCACTCAAATTACAAAACATAGCTGCAAAACCCTGACTTTGAGTGCCAAAAATGTGGAACTACCCTTGTGGTTTTAAGGCTCTCTTCTTCTACAAACGAGAAGTTTCTAACCTGAAGAAAACTGAACACCTGAAATTCAAAAAGAGCAGAAAAAGGATGGGGGGGTGTTGAAGATACCTGTGCTTGACTACTAAGAGCAGACTGTGGATAGTACATTGTGTTAAAGATGGCTGGGTTGTGTCCTCATAGGAAGGAAATCCAGAAGCAAAGGGATACAGCTTTGGCTGCACTATACCTAGACCACAGGGTACACCATGTGAATGTTATGAAGTTCTGGAGGATAAAAGGAAAACAGAAAAAAGCCACAAGCCACCATAACAGTGTGAGAGTTGAAAAGGAAGTTGAATGGTTGTAAAGTAGGGTACAAGCATCTCTTCTCACAAGAGAATGCAAAAGAAAGGGGAGGATGCATAATATGGTGTGCAAAATCAAGTTATAAAAGAAGCAGGTGGTCAAATGCAGCAGATTGCAGGAATTGCCTAAGCTCTGCAGTTTCAAAACTTTCCCTCCAGGAGAAGAATGAGAACTCCTGGATAGGCGATTGGAGGGCAGAAAGAGGAAACTACAAAGACATTCAGCAGGACACAGGACAGCTTGGAAAAGGGTGTGAGTGAACATAAGGATAAGGGAAAAGTACAACATTAAATACATTTAAAGAATGGACTTAACATGTTTACTGTTTTCTTCTGCCATCAGGCAAATGTAATACAATTTAAAACTATCCTCTCTTAACAAAGGAAACATTCATTCACTACAGGCACTTTACCAAGGCTATGCAGCTGCAACTCATGGTACAACTCCCGAAGGAATATTTAAATTCTGAAGTATTGAAACGTGGTCCTACTGCAGGTGATTTAACACACAGTCTCACCATCTTTCATTTTTTATAATCCTGTCCATCTCACCTCCTCCTACATATCCATAATCATAAAAGCTATCTTTTAGCTGTCTTTTACTTTATCAGTCTATTAGCAATTTATCCATGGAACCCAAAGAGGCTTATGGAAGGAACATTTTGGTAACTAAGTTATAATGCAGTCCATGCATTTGGTCTTAAGAACTATTGCAAAAAAAAAAAAAAAAAACCTTAATCAGAAGAGTTTCTTGTTTCTAGTAATTTACATAATGGTGATGCCAGAGACTGATGACAAACATTTTGATGCTTTAACCACAAAAGTTTCTATAAACAGCACTTATCTTTTTGGTAGTTCCCTCATGCCTCTCAGATATAAACTGGGACAAGCTAATAGTTTGTAGTTGTGGAGACGACTAGACTGGCATAGCTTTCAGGAATCGAATCATGCCTAACAATCTACTCATTCTACTGATACCATTTAGTTTAGACTTACCCACATTCCCCTCAGTCTCTTAGAAAAATATAATGGGAGGCAAAGACCCAAAAGAGGTGGACAGATTTTAAATACTGTTCTTACAAACTTAGAGAGTTGACAGAATAACAGATTTCACATTAGCATGTAATTTAACAAATATATAAAGCCTGACTCTTAAATGTCTATCATTTTTAGTGACTTCAGACCTGAAAGATTTGCCAAAAAACAACAAATGTTAGAGGAACAGAACAAAAACATAAGCAAATATTTGGACATCCTCAAAGTCTGGACTGTTGAGAAGCACTTCAAGCACACCTAACCATTCTCAAATTATTTTCCCAAAACCAATTCACCCTTAAGTTATCAGTAGCAAAACAGACATGCTAAATCAAAGATTCACATTAAAAGCCCAACAGTGGTCTTTATTCCATGTTGATGTTCTCTTATTTTGCTGCTTCTATCTAAACATTATGCAACAAATAATATTAAAAATAGTAAACAAACATTAAATGAAATAACAATCCATGAAAACATTAACAAAAAAACTAAGCAATAAAACTTATTTTGTGGTCACTCAGTTCACAGACTGACAAACCTTAAATACCTGTTTTTCTCTGTACATATATACTCAATTTATCCTAACATAATTCATAGCCAAACTCTACATCCGTTAACATCATACTTTTATGGAAAAACACCTTGCGGTGGTGGTGCTGCAGTAGCATTGTCCTGTTCGATTCTCAGATAGAGCATCTTCTGTGTGGAGACATGCGTGAATGGGCGTACCTTCATTGAAGGTTGCGCGTCAGGTCCGGCAACTCGGCACGTAAAAAATCTACGGCCAATCATTAGCGGACCAGAGTTCCGCTGTGGAGACCCCTAACCGGGAAAAGCCGAAACACACAACAACCTTGGAATTTGTTTCTAATGTAAAACTAAACCTGGTCCCCTTGACATTAACCAATACATAAGCTATGCATAGTGACTCCATCACCCTTTCACATCTGCAGTCACCTTGCGGTTGTAAACTGCACAAAAATACCATGAATCGTTTAAGCAACAAAGTGCTACCTGCTGCATGGTATAAACTCAATATTAATCTGATGATCTTTAGCATCAAAAACTACCAGTGATCCAGTAGGGACAGAGAAAGATCCTTAGACAGACTCATTTTAATTAAGTTGCACCTACATGTAGTAGGTGTCATCTCTCAATCAAATTTTGCAACTCTAACTTACTTAAAGAACTGCAGTCCATATAAATACAATCAGCAATCCTTTGCTTCACAGACTTACAAACTAGTGTAGAACCACAGTAACGTATGCACTGCTACTTACCTACATCACAAATCAGATGATTTTGCAGATTGAAAGTTCCCTGTACCCCCCCCCCCCATAACTTACATATACTAAACTGAAACTAGACAACATAAACCCATGGTGAGAAATCCTGAGCCACACAAATGCTAAATCCTTCAATGATAACTGTCACAGTATCAAACAGTTACATGTTAAACCACATATCACCTGAATGAGTTGCTAAACTTAAACTCAAATTGATGAACCTCAACTTAAGTAAACCCATTCCGTCTAGTCTAGCTCCTCTATCTCTTTATCTTCAAGGCTAGCCAATCAGCAGTGTGAACCTTAGCTGTAGGTAATTGCCATGTACAAAATGTGAAAAGGGGATGTGGATGAATATATATATATATATATATATATATATATATATATATATATGTGTATGTGTGTGTGTGTGTGTGTGTGTGTGTG
>NC_056741.1:1520050861-1520135861 GCF_019279795.1 Protopterus annectens
ATGTGTGTGTGTGTGTGTGTGTGTGTGTGTGTGTGTGTGTGTGTGTGTGTGTGTGTGTGTGTGTGTGTGCGCCAAGCATACACTATGCCAATACTTGTCTGGTCAACACTATGTGGTCGTCACACACAGATGGCCATCAGGTTTGTGAGACTGACAATCCCTAAGGAGGGAAAAATTTCTTTTCCTTAGGGATTGTGCAATCTCAGAGTCAGTGTATATATAATTGCCATGGAGTATGGGGGTACAGGTGGCTTGCCAGCCTGCAAAAACACCTGTCTTTGGTTTACTCCCCTCTGTGGTAATGCCCAGAGCATAGTCAGAATGTACCGATATGTCTGAATTTGACATTATGATGCCATGATCAGGGAATGTGCCCTTTTTCCCAATATAGCACAATCTCGTAGTTAGTATATATTATTAGAAAGGATTAGGGGGAGGCCCCCCAATAAAAATGCTTTTTGTTTTCCAGAGTTGTTTTTTGAGTTTTATAATTATTGATCAAAGGGCCAGATCAAATTAATTTTGACAATTTAAAAAATTGACAAAATGACATGTCTATATATATATATATATATATATATATATATATATATATATATGAGCGCCCTGCATTTGGTCTAAATGCAGGTTTGCTAAAATTTATTTAATCTACTGCATTGACAGGTGTGTAAGATTACAGAGTCAATGTATATAATTAGCAGGTGGGGTGGGGGGTGCAGGGGAATTTTTTTTTTGTTTTGTTTTGTTTGAAAATTGCATGCGCTGAGATTCTTTTGCAATGATTCGACCCACTTTATTCAAGTAGCCCATATGTTTATCACAAAAGGTCAATAAATGTAATGTTGACACTTTACCACTTATGCACCAAGAAAGAACTTCTGTGCATGTAATTCTCAACCAAATAACATAATTTTCTGTGGGCAGAAAGCTCCCCTATGCACTCCCCACCCCTTGCTCGCTATATGTATATTAACTCTGAGCTCTCACAATCACTAGAGAAATGGGATATTCTTCTACTCTGGCCTATTGATCTAACACACCTGTCAACCATCTGAATGCATCAACCAAATGTGGTCGATTGAACGGTTGCCGACAAGCCTACATTTACACCAAATGCAGGCCACCCATATATATATGTATATGTGTATATCTCTCTATAGATCAGTATCGATATCTAAATATATATATATATATATATATATATATATACATATATATATATATATATATATATATATATATATATATATATGTGTGTGTGTGTGTGTGATTGTGTGTGTGTGTATGTGTGTAGGTTTACTATTGAATTCCGAATCCGCTTCGGTCGGCCATTCAGAATGTTGACCCAAAATGCTGAATTCGGAATTTTGAGACAGCAACCAAGGCGAAAATGAATACATTGACAGCCGTAGTTTGATGGATTTGACATAGCAGGAGGTAACTGATGTCATCTCCAGCTATGTATGTTGACATACCATTGCACTCTACAGTCAATGGTACAATAATTCTACTATTTTTCAGGGGGACTGTACACCCCTGCACCCCCACACCTCATGCGCATTAAATCTACCAACTCTGAGATCACGCTACAGTGAAGAAATGGGCTAATTCCCTGTTCCTCACTAAATTATGATCTCCCTGCACAATATCAAACCCAAATACTCGAACTACACTACCCATTCCCTATAGTATAGTCGATACATGTTGGCCAACTTAAAAACTGCCATTTGACCAATGCATTTTCCAAGTTTTGAATGTAAACCGTGTGGGTGGGTGTGTGTGTGTGTGTGTGTGTGTGTGTGTTTGTTTGTGTGTGACTGTGTGTATATATATATATATATATATATATATATATATATATATATATATATATATATATATATATATATATATATATATATATATATATATATATATATATATATATATATATATATTTATTTATTTATTTATATCTCATCCATGCATACACACAGTTACTTGTATAAAATGGAAATGAGTTTGTCCCTCTGTGCTAATGTCACCATCTTCGATTAACAATGCTACATTCAACTGATATTTGATGAAAATTAAAGTTATTTTATTTTTTGCAGTGCCCACCACATCACCAGAATTTAGTATATACTACCCCAAAGAATGCACAATGGTGGGAAGAGAACAGATTTTAACCACATAACTCATACTGTTTGCCTTGTTTCATATTACCACATATAATGACTCACTCATGTAAACACACACAAATGTTTCATGCTTTCACGTGCACATATAAACACACATACACATCAACAATCCCATCAAACACTTGTATGTGTGTTCACATCCCCCCACACACACGCACACACACACTATGTCAATGAAACATTCCCCACTCATGCACACCTACTTCTGTCAGTCAGTTTCATACATTTGCTCAAACATTTGCCAATCCAGAAGTCATTCACAGACAAACAGTATTTTAAAGAGCACTGACTTTGTCCCTGTACTAACCCTGCTTAACCACTACTTATTCAATTTCTTATTTAAATTAATATTGTATGCATCTCTTGCTCATAGTAGCTTGCTGCAACCTGTTGTTTATGTATACTGTTACACACTGTGTATACATAGCTGACGTTAGGCCCCCGCTTACTTCCCTGCAAATGAGGGCCCCCATTCAGCAGCCGTGGGTTGCTCCAACCAGTGTTGCTCTTCTTGGCTGGGCTCCTCGTGGACGTCTGCATAATCTGCCTTCCAGGATCCTGCCGTCACCGTGAAAATCAAAACTGTGTTTCCGTCTTTTTTTTTTTTTTTTGATTCGCTGGCAAGCTGCAATCAATCAGGTCCACTCGCTGAAACAAGGGATCTGCAGCTAATAAGGATCACTCCTTTTCTTTTTAAACAGAGAAGTCTTCCTTAGCAGCAGCAGAGTGCAGCAATCGAGTGGGGTTTGTACCAGTGTAAAGACGGACTACATCAGGAACGTATCAGCGGTGGATCATGCCATTGCAGCGGTCATGGTCTTTGGATTCTACTCTTTTTAAACTGTCTTTCTAAGGGCAACTTCTCAAAAGGTCTGACAAACTGTCCTTTTAAGGGCAACTTCAAAGGGACTGAGTGGTCTGAGGAAGGCAAGCAGAACAGGTGAGCCTTCAGTCGTGAAGAGGGAGCAGAGTATTGGAAGTAGCCTTCTGTAGAAAGCATAAAAGGTAAGTTTTTGGGTTTAGTTTTAACTTTATTTTTTGTGGGGGGGTGATTATTTTTTGTGCATATTTCTTGTGTTAAGAGGTTTGGGGGGGTGAGAGCTGTGGTTGCACTAGTTCTATTTTGGTTTTGTGTAGAGTTTTTGTGCTAAGAGGATGGGAGGGTTGTAGTTGTACCAGTTTTATATTGGTTTTGTGCAGAGTTTTTGTGCTAAGAGGGTGTGGGGGGTCAGGTTGTGGTTGTACCAGTTTTATTTTATGTTTGTGCTCTGGTGGTAAGAGGATGGGGGTGAGGGGCTGTAGTTTTACTAGTTTTTCACTTGTGTGGTGTTCTTGTGCTATGAGGATTGGGGAGGTGGGCACTGTTTTTTTCAGTTTTAATTTGCTTTTATGTAGAGTTCTTGTGCTAAGAGGATGGGGGGGTGAGGGGCTGTGGTTATACTAGTTTTACTTTACTTATTTTACATTTGTTTACTGGATAGTCTGATTGGGATAGAACCCATTTTCAGTGGTGGCCCAGGGAGAAATGCCTTTTAGTACACAGGTGCTAGAAATATGTAAAATAAGTTTGGTTTATCTGTTTATATGAGGGACAATATAAGGGAATGTGAAATGTAATATACATTTAATTTTGATTGCCCATTGGTTAGGAGGGTGTGTAAGTTAGTTATTTGGGGCAAGAGGATTTTGTTTTGGCAGTATCTATGCTGTATATGTAAAAGGTAGAGAGAATAGGGGTGACGAAAAGGAGGGGAGATAAGTAATGGGACAGAGAAGGATATTGTAGTTGGCTAGATAGGGATAGGTGGGCAGTCATGTGAGATGCTGCTATCTAAGTCAATAGTCTTAGGTGTATGGGGTAAGTTGTGAAGATTAGCTTATTTCAGCCTGGATTGGGACATGATCTGTTGCATGGTAGATGTAACACAAGTGTATCGATGTCAGCATATTGGATTGTGAGTGCTAGGGATGTGGTGGTATTCAGGTCGATAATCCACTAAATTTAAGTGGATCAAGGATGTATCCTTGTGAGACTCCTAATGTGAGTGGAAGTAGAGGGGGGTAGATACTTGAAACATTTTATGGCTGTTTATGACCTCTTGGGTAGCTTTGGAGCCAGTGGAGGGCTAGGGGGATTTGATTAAGGTTGGCGAGAGTAGTTAGTAGTTTGTTGAGAGACTCTGACAAAGGCCTTTAACAAATTGAGAAAGCCAGATACCATCATTTGTAAATTGATGGTGTTGGTATAAATGAGGAGGGCAGTTGCAGCATGAAGCCTGATGCCGTGTTGGGATTTAGCAAGTAAATTATTGGTTGAGAATGAATGCAATCCTCTAAGAGTTCAGGTAATGGGGGGAGAATTGCTCTTAGCCTATAATTTAAGTTCTCTCATGTTTCCACCTTTGTGCAAGGGTATAATGTATATTTTCCAGATGGTTGGGTGTGTACTGCTCAGTAATGGATCTTTTAAGTATTCCGGATAAGAACTGTCTTGAGCTGCTATTTTTGAAACTGTTGGTAGATTGTCAACTGAATTTGTAGTAGGTTTTGAGTTTTTTTACAAGTTTGTCAAACACTGTTCAGCTATTGGCTGTTTGAATTGTGCTGAGAGGTTAGGAGGTTGATGGGGCCTGCACATTGCTTAAAATGCCTAATGTTGGGTGGGTAGTTTGCAGCTGTGAGAATGTTGCTGCTTGAAGGCATAGATGTTTTCAATGTATACTAATGCAAACCCTGTTACACTACTATTGCATATAACTGCAATGTTCTACTCACTGATGCAATGACTGCAACTTTTTCGTTGTCCGTTGTTAATGTGTTGAAAGTTTGGGAGTGTAGTTAGGGCCTCTGAGAATGTTGCAGTGTTCAGTGTTTGCCTGGAGCTTTTTTAATGGGAGGTCATGTACTGTATAAGCACATTGTTAAAGCTACGCCTATGCTTTTGGTTTTCACTTTATCCAGGATTATTGTGCATCGGCTGGGGGGTGAGAATTCCACAGAATGTACTGATATCTTAATGCATGCTAATGCAAACACTGTTCTATCTTTATAGTGCTGTTTAACTGTCCTTGATATGCCTTGTTGCAATGACTTCAATTTTTTCGTGGTCCATAGCTATTGTATTGAAAGTTTGGGAGTGTGGTTAGGGCTTGTGAGAATGTTGCAGTTCCATTGTTTGCCTGGAGTCTTTTTTTTGTAATTGTGGGGGGGGGGGTCACAGACTGTATAAGCACATTGTTAATTTTGTTTTCACTTCATCCAAAATTGTGTCGAGATGGGGGGGTAAGAATTCCACATAATGTACTGATGTCTTTAATGCATACTACTGCAAACACTACTCTGCTATCCAAGTTTTTTGGCTGTCTGAATTATGTTGACAGTTTAGGGGGTTGATGGGGCCTGTGAGAATTGTGTCCAGATGTTTTTGGCCTGTTCTGTCTCAAAATGATTGCATAGCACAATGCGGAGGGCTGAGGCTACTAACAGAAATGGACTTCTGTCAAGGCAGTAATATTTCAGTTGAAGGGAGTCATTGAGGCATTACAGGAGATAGGGCAAGCAGTACGTACAAATAATGCTGCAACATATCAACAAACAAGAGGACTGTGCTCAGAACTTATGTCATACCAGTTCATTGTATGTTTAGTGGATTGGTGTGATGTGCTGACAGAGGTAAATCGTGCAAGCAAAGTTCTGCAGAGTCCATCTGTTGATATTTCGACATGTGTCAAAGTGCTGGCATCCACTATGGACCTGCTAAAGAATTAGAGAAACGGGATTTCAACATGCCATGGGCAAAGCCTCCAAGATAGCGAAAGAACTGGATGTTGGCACCACATTTCAAGAAAAGAGACGTAGGAAAGTAAAACGATTCTTTGACTTTGAAGGAGAAGATGAGACTGTACAGGATCCAGCGGTAAAATTACATGTAGAGTTTTCCAATGTGCTGCTGGACACAACAATCAAATCGTTTACTGACTGGTTTGAGCAGCTTTCACAGTTTGATAAGGCATTTTGATTTTTATCAAATATTAAAGCCTTGAGTGATGTTGCAGAAGACACACTTCTGCAACACTGCAAGGCTCTGAAAGAACAACTGACTGACAGGATAAGTGGCCACTGTGATATTGATGACTCTGACCTTGGACACAAACTTAAAAAGTCTTTCTCGAATGATTGATAATGAATCATCACCACTGACTGTGTTAAATTTACTTATTCGCAACCACTTGCAAGACATATATATAAATACTTATGTTTCACTGCACACTTATTTGACTGCACCCATTACAGTGGCTACTGCAGAACGCAGCTTTTCTAAGCTGAAGCTCATAAAGACATACCTGCATTCATCAAAGAGTCAGGAGAGACTTTCAGGCTTAGCTGTGCTCTCAATTGAGCATGAAGTGGGACAAAGTGTATCACATGGCAGCCTCATTGAAGACTTTATCCGGAAGAAAATTCGTAAGATCCCAGTAAAACTGTAGGTTAGGTATGTTCTCATATTTCCTTTCCAGTAATCTTTTATAATGCAGTCAGGTAGTACCTTAGTGTGACTTATATGTTGTGTATTTACTTTTTGTTTGCGTACCTCCAACAGGTAGGACCATGAGGATGGAAGTAACAGGATGTTAGGCAAAGGCAGCTGGGAGCAGCAGGACTCGTCGAGAGCAGCAGGACTCGTGTGGAGCGGCAGGGTAATGGCAGAACTCGTCAGGATGGTAGGACAGTTGGGAGTGGCAGGACTCATTGGGGGGCTAGGCCAGAAGTGCAGGAAGAACAGACAAGTGGCAGCAGTCAGAAGCTGAAGAGGTAAATGCATATGGAAGATGAATGACACTCTGGTCTTCACCTTTTTCTCTCTGGGTTTGAGTCTGCCTGTCTCAGACTTACTAATCCCCATTACGCTCTTGTGCATGGGTTTGAGTCTGCCTCAGGCTCCGTAATCCCCATGGCTTTCTTTTGGGTTTGTTGGGTTTGAGTCTGCCTCAGGCTCTGTAATCCCCATGGCTTTCCCTTGTATGTTGTCTGTAGTATTTTCTGTGTCCCATAGCTGTGTTGTGCACATCTGCAGTGTGACTGTTCTGCAGTAATTGCCTTGAGTGATGTCAGTTTATCTAATGCTGATTAAGTCTTGCTGTATTGCTGTCATTGTCTTGTGTTTGAGAGTGGTGTCTGTTCTGTTTTGTGGTAGTGCTGACTTAATCTTGTGTGAGTTTATGTTCAGTCTTGCAGTAGATTTGTCCTGGTCTTTTCTCTGTACTGTGAGGGTGGGTGCCTCTGTCCTGTGTCTGTGTGGGTGTTAATGTTTAGTCTTGCTGTAGTGCAGTCTTTATCATGTGTGGGTGTCTGTCCTGTGTGCAAGTGTCTGTTTTAGTGTGCTTCTGTCCTATGTGAGGGAGTCTGTGTCTGTGTGGGAGTCTCTGTGTGGGAGTCTTTGTCTTTGTGTGGGAGTCTGTCTTTGTCTCAGTCTGTGTGGGTGTCTGCTGTGTGGGTGTCTTCTGTGTGGGTGTCTGCTGTGTGAAGGTGCTTCTGTCCTATGTGAGGAAGTCTGTGTCTTTGTGTGTCTGTGTCGGATTCTGTGTGTGGGCAAGCCTGTGTCGGATTCTGTGTGTGGGCCAGTCTGTGTCGGTGTCTGTGTGCGTCAGTCTGTCTGTGTGCGTCAGTCTGTTTCAGTGTCTGTGTGCGCCAGTCTGTCTTTGTGGGTCAGTCTGTCTTTGTGGGTCAGTCTGTGTCGGTGTCTGTGTGCGCCAGTCTGTCTTTGTGGGTCAGTCTGTGTCGGTGTCTGTGTGTGTCAGTCTGTCTTTGTTGGTCAGTCTGTGTCAGTGTCTGTGTGGGTCAGTCTGTGTCGGTGTCTGTGTGGGTCAGTTTGTGTCAGTGTCTGTGTGGGTCAGTCTGTGTCAGTGTCTGTGTGGGTCAGTCTGTGTTGGTGTCTGTGTGGGTCAGTCTGTGTCGGTGTCTGTGTCGGTGTCTGTGTGCGTCAGTCTGTCTTTGTGGGTCAGTTTGTGTCGGTGTCTGTGTACCTCTGTGGGACTGGCTACCTTGATGCAGTACAGAGGCTTGTCATAATGTAAAATATTGCTACTAAATGCCAGCTGTAGCTCTCTATCTCATGGCACAAAATCTAGACAAAGCCACAGATAATGGGGTTCCAGACCCAAAGATCTGGGCAAATTTTAAATATTGCACTTATAAACTGAAAATGTTAGAATAAAAGGTCTTACCATGCATGTTCTGAAGGGTATATGAAGTTAAACTGAAATGCCTGTCATTTAATGAATTCAGTCATCATTGATTTGCCACAAAAAATCCAAAAAACTCCAAATTGAGGAACAGACAAAACAAGACTCACATCTGGACATTCTTTGAAAATCTGGGCAGTTGAGTACGCAGTCAGTGTCTGCATCCGAGTGGCTATCTTGCTGTGGTACAGGGATTTGTCCATAATATAACTTGTGCTAAATGCCATTTGGTGTGTCTGTGTGCAGCTGAGTGGCAACCTTGCTGTGGTATAGTGGTTTAATAATGTCACATTGGTACTAAATGCCAGTCAGTGTATGCATCTGTGAGTTGCTACCTTGCTGTGGTACAGGGGTTTATCAGAATGTAACACTGGTATTAAATGCCAGTCAGTGTGTGTGCACCTGTGAGTCACTACCTTGCTGTGGTACAGGTGTTTAAGTGCCAGTCAGTGTGTGTACCTGTGAGTAGCTACGGTACTGTAGTAGAGGGAGTTATCATAATGTAACCTTGGTACAAAATGTCAGTCTGTGGCTTGGAAAATCAATTCTTAATGATCTGAATGTAGTGACACTAGTTGTTAAATTGTGCTGGATGAGCTTGACAGGGAAGGGGGTGCAATGGCAATGTGGTCACACGATGTTCTTTTGAGTAGGGCCCCCAACCTGAACCTTGCTGGGGGCCCTCAAAATGCTCGCACCGGCCCTGTGTATATATTGTGAGTACCAACTAGAGGGCTTTGTAAATATGTTTGACATATCTGTTATGTTCTGTCTGTGTTATCTGGAGCTTTTCTCCCCAGGCCACCGCTGAAAATGGACATATATCCAGTCGGACTATCCCCATCAACAAATTTAAAATAAAATATATAAATAAATGATTTCTCATGTACACACGTGCACACACACACACACACACACACACACACACACACACACACACACACACACACACACACATAGATACAGATATCAACACAGATATATACTTATACTGCATGATCTCACAATGATTGCACAGTCACAACACAAAATCAGGGCCCAGAACAAAAATGCATTACATAATGAAACTCCCTATAGTGCAGACCAATGAATGAGTGACACCCAGAGTTTTGCCGATGGGCAGAGGTTCTCACTTTAGTAGCTACATGGCAGCAAATTCATTTTTTTTCTTATTATGCTTACTCTGAAAGAACATTACATGATACACAGAACTGCTACTATTCTGACTTATCAGAAAAGTAAAGTGAGCACCTTATATCTAAGCCATGTAAATACTCATGGCAAGTGAGAGTGGTATAAATGGAAGCTTAAATGCTAAATAGTGTCCTTTGTTATTGTAGAAAATATTACAGATATATGCTGGAGGCTGAATGCTGAGTGGTTACCATGTTGTAAGCTGTCAGAAAATGTAAAATTTGACTGTTTAATGTGATTCAGGTACTGCAGTTAATAGATGTTCAAAGGTTTAGGTGTACAAAAGAAATGCTCCCTGATTCCAGGGGGAATCACCTTCTCTCAGGTTGCAGATGTACTACCAAGTGTGAATAATATCTTCCTCAGTCACTGTCAAATCTGAACATTGTATTCTGGCAGCTATTAGTTCATAACGGCTAAATTAGCTCTTAACTTTGCATGTAGCCTCTCTTTTCCCTGCCATTATCTCTAAGGAGGCAACACATCATGTAAAGAAATTTCAGTGCAAATATTTTTGTGGCCACACTTTTACTTCTGTCTTACATGTGCACATATCCTGAGAGTACCAGATGGCCCCTGTTCCCGAGTGGATTGCTGCTGCTGATAGACTCTCCCTGTGCAGTGGGCAGTTTGTGTAAAGGATGGCATTTCTTATCTACTCTGTCTTCTCAAGTTTGTATTTCACATCAGACCACCAGTTCATTGGCTGACCTCCAGAACTGGAGGAAAGAAAAAAAAATAATTGGGGAAAAATCCTCTGTTTAAATGATGTAACTACTGAGAAGCTAACAAAATAATTCACAGTTTTACCAGGGATGGAGCAAATGTCAGAGAACAAATTATGCATCATCAGAACTAACAAATGCACTTTAATTGCAAAAGGTGTAGAAAAATTTAGCAAGTTTAAAACTCTGACTCCTTGACTACTGCATAGCATAGCACAAATATTTCTTAGGTTCATTACAGAAGTAATAATGTGTTACACTGCCGATATCTGTAACGCGACATTTGTCTTAAGGCAAGTTGTAAAGGTCAATACATTTTCTCAATGTGAACAATTTATTTTCAAGTAGTGCATAACGTGAACTCAGAGTGGTCATTTGAGAAATATGGAATTTTTGCCTACTGCTATAAAGATCCAACACTTATACTCCATTGCTGGACATTGTGACCTAGTTACTGGTCAGTCAGTGCTTAAGTAAATCCTAGACACCAGGAGGAGTACACCAAATTAAATACAATGTCTTTCTTCTAGTATTTCTGTCACAGCAGAAACCAGCTACACGTGTTTGGCAATAATAACCTAGTGGGGTATTTCATATGGAACTTGCACATCAAGTCTAATAACATTCATTTTAAGAAGATATTCATATACTGCATACAAAAAATTGAAATGCAGAGAATACTGCTGTTTAATGTATATAGAATGTCATGGTTCTTCTCCACTTTGCAATGAAGCTAAAACTGCTCACAAAAAATCTGTCTTCAGAGATATCAAAGTGATGGTTCTGCATAATTTTGATGGTACCTAACTTTTACAGACATTCCAGGCACGGTCTTGAATTTTCTTCTGTTCCTTCTAATTGATGATATATTGATAAAGTGGCAATATTACATGAATGATGCTCTATACACAACAGGCAAAGATGTGTTATCCTTCAAAAAAATCTTAATACAAATGCTGTAATGCTCTAATGTATTATTTTCATAAGGAAATGATATGCTTTACGAGGTTGGGCATTGTACTAGAATAAAGTGCTTGGGTAATTATTAGATGTAGCACAGAAGTCCGTCCCTCAAAGGTCTAGTATGTCATGAAAATATCTGCCTGGAAATCACTATTTTGGTTATAGTGTGTGTGTGTGTGTGTGTGTGTGTGTGTGTGTGTGTGTGTGTGTGTGTGTGTGTGTGTGTGTGTGTGTGTATGACTGCTTTGAGAAAAGCTAGTTTTATTCTTTACTTCTTTCACTTTGCAGCATGCTTGCTGTTTTTGTATACAGTAGTAGTTACAGCACAAAGTTAGCCATTGTTTATATATATATATTTTTTTCTTTTTGTTAATTAACTAAACTGGTCCTTTCACACCTGTTACTCATGATCCAGGTCTTGAGGAACAAAAGGCTATAACTATAAAATTGTATATACACACACACACACACACACACACACACACATATATATATATATATATATATATATATATATATATAAAGAGAGAGAGGTGAGAGAGAGGTGTGTGTGTGTGTGTGTGTGTGTGTGTGTGTGTGTGTGTGTGTGTGTGTGTGTGTGTGTGTGTATATATATATATATATATATATATATATATATATATTAATATAGAGAGATGTATAGATCTCTCTCTCTCTCTCTCTATATATATATATATATATATATATATATATATATATATATATATATATATAAAATAAAAAAAGTTGGCAAAGAAGGCATAAGTCCCCATGGTTAAGAAATAAATATAAACATCCTAAGGTGTTATGTACAACTGCAGCAGTCAAAAATGTAAGCAAAATAGAATACATTGTAGGAAAAAGATTTCAAATAGTGACTCAATTACGATTAATGTCAACTCATACATTTTATAATTGATGAAGAACTAGTTGGTCAGTGCCCCCGTTCTGGTGTGGGTTTGGGGGATAAAACCATGACTGTGCCCCAAAGGACCGATTTTATGATCAGCATCACAGATGGTAAAAGGAGCAGGTGGCAGTGACCAGTGGATGCTGGCTTGCCCATCCTGGCTGGTGGAGGTCTACCTAGGCTTGCACCAATAGCAGCATTAAAAACCTAGTGACTTTTGCACTGCAGTTTCTATACTGCTTGGTCAGGAGGCTGTCTGTGTGTGGAAGCATACATGCATCTCCTGAAGGTAGCCACTGGGGAGCTCACCAGGGTGCCACTGCATCTCCTGAAGGTAGCCACTGGGGAGCTCACCAGGGTGCCACTGCATCTCCTGAAGGTAGCCACTGGGGAGCTCACCAGGGTGCCACTGCATCTCCTGAAGGTAGCCACCTGGGAGCTCACCAGGGTGCCACTGCATTTCCTGAAGGTAGCCACTGGGGAGCTCACCAGGGTGCCACTGCATCTCCTGAAGGTAGCTACTGGGGAGCTCATCAGGGTGCCACTGCATCTCCTGAAGGTAGCCACTGGGGAGCTCACCAGGGTGCCACTGCATATCCTGAAGGTAGCCACTGGGGAGCTCACCAGGGTGCCACTGCATCTCCTGAAGGTAGCCACTGGGGAGCTCACCACGGTGCCACGGAGTGGTGGTATTCTGCTATTTATACAGTCTGGTCAGAAGCTGGTAGCAGCTAATGGTCAGCTGCAGAGAGATAGGAAACAAAGAAAGAAAGGGTTAAATGACAGACCATTTACTTTTACGATTACTGACTCAGCTCACTTTCATTTCATGCCCACCGCTCTAATACTCTGCTCTGAATGATGCAGAAGATTTCACTTTCAAATCTGAATTAATTTTAGTTCTCACAAACAGTATAGGGCATAATATTTTTCAGTGATAGTTGCACACATTGCATGGTTAGGTGAACAGAAATTAAATTGTTTTCATTATTGGAAAATGCATTTGATCTATTATGAACATGAGAAGTGGTTTTCACAGGCAAATTATAACATTTCTGTAATTAATTAGAGTATCTTAGAGCTTCTATTTCAAAACATTCGAGTTGTATGGCCCTGTAAAAATGGTCTGTATAAAAAGCAATGGTGTTATGAAAGTCAGTTCTGTGTAGGATTTCATCAACATCTGAAGTGATGGTACCACTATGTGGTGATTTGGGTCATCCCACCTTTCTGCCTGTTCTCAGACTGTCATAGAAACCTTGTAGCAGGAAATCTTTTGTTCAGTCAGGGGAAAGAAGGCTCCACACACAACTGTAGTTTAGATTTAGTGATCTACCAAAACACACTGTTCTTACCACCTAACTGGGAAACCTATGTCCAAGAATCAACAGATAAGAAAGGTCACATCATAGAAAACTCATGCTGAATCGGAGTGGAATAGTGTATAGCTCCCATGGAGCTAAGAATGAGGTTGCTGGTTATATTGGATACCAAATGACAGATGCATGCACGTATCACCTTTTTGGCACTGCATGTAAAGAGGTTAAGTCACGTACACAATTATTCAAGAAGTAAAGAACTGTGTGCAATTATCTTAACTTCATAAACATTTGCTTGCTCTTTATGTTTGCATCACTCTAGTTACGTAATTCTATAAATGGGAAAAGCATTATGTGTAGCTGCACAAATAGAGTCAAAAAGGAGAATTCCTGTACCTTAACAATAGAATATCATGGTGCGTGTGTGTGTGCATAAACTGGAGACACTAAAATTGCTCAATTACCAAAAAGTTTTAAAAAGGGATACCAGGTATAATTGGCTGTAAGAACTTCTAGTATAACTGTATTTTAACCAGACTTGTCAAAGGTCATCCTTTAAAATAAACAATAAACTGAAGAGTTAGTTTCCATTTTCCATGCAATGAAAGCCATTGAAAACTACTGTCAACCTAATTATCGCCACCACATAATACAGTGAAAGAGTTGATTAAACTGCTAAATCCCTGCTTCCGAACTCCTCCAGACCTTATTATAATGTGAACCATCGGTTCTGATGAAAGGCTTTTTGCAGTATATGGCATGGCTTTTGGGTGGTTCTGAACTTTCTCTGACATCTACCTTTTTACCTTTTAATCCATTCCCAAGATACAGGTTTTCTAAGAACCAGCTTAAAGAAACCATTTTTAATTCAATAGCATTTCATGTAATAAGGTTAAGTGATACTGCATTTTGCAGATGGGCAGTTTTTTATTTTTTTGTGCTTGATGTTGAGGATTAAAGTCCTGTTAGTATCTGCCTGGTATTTATACTGCTCAGTTCTCAATGCTCAAAAGCTAACACTATCACTTTTTTGTGAGTCATTTGAATTTCTGTTAAGAATATGCTAAATACATGTTTATACTGAGTGTGTTTATAACGTTATGTTGAAGATAGCCTGACCTTGTATATTAAATTGTCATCTGTGGTTAACCAAGTAACAGTGATATCATGAGAGTAAAATCTAAGGGGGTAATTCATGAATGCACTGTCTGATGTGTACACATTATAGTAATCTTTTGGTATTCGGCAATGGCCTTTACATGGTTCTCTGCAGTGTTGTAGCACGAAGAAGTGTAGTAGCGCATATGGCTGTCTCTACATGTTGAATGCAAATGAGGCACACTGGTGGAGAGGCATATGCTAATTACCCATGTGCTCTCTTCCCCAGAACTGTTTCCAGGTAGGCATGTAAACACCATGTGACTCAGACATTGCTCAGCCATGTAGATAAGCACAGCTGGCCCTACCACATCATGGTTATGCTTTCAATTGCCTAACATAAGGGTAATAACAGGATCTGGGGAGGGGGGAGCCACTAAAGCCAAGGGATTACTCTCCTTTTAAGTGCTATAACAGTACTGACTTCAGTAGAAGGATCATGGCTAGGGGAACAAATTAGTCACCAGGGAATACTCTTTAAGTGACATAATGACACCAACATTAATATGGCAATGGGGGTTAAACACTAGACACTAGTGATACTTCAAATGTGCCATAATGGCACGCACTGTGGTATGGTCATTGGGGTGGGGGACATGCTAACCACCACAGAAACTACAAGTGCACAATAACAGCACTTAGTCTATTATGGTAATCAGGAGGTGGGGGACACACTGACTACTGGGCATACTGTACATGTACAATAATGGCACCTCCGTTCTTATGGGGATCAGGGGGTGGGGGGAACCACAGGAGGCAGACAAGTCAGTGACAGGTACAGGGACTATGGCATGTGTGTGTTGGGGGGGGAGAGGGACCTACAGATGATGGCAATGCCTACACAAGCAGCAGTTTGCTACAGTGATATGCAGATTATCAATCTGCCCAGGATTGTAACTGCAATTCAGAGCTATGCAAATTAGATGATAATGAGTATATGTTTTGTTCCTCACCATGGTTAACATGTCTCTGAATTGCAAAATGCTGGACTGTGGGAGCAAGGCTTTTTGCCATGAGCTGTATGGCTTGCATTAGGTCCTTTTATGAATTCCTGGGTAAGTGCTAATAATTACAGCCTATGAAGACTTATATATCATAACTGCAGTATCTAATGTTTATAGTGCTTTTTACTGTAGTCCCATCTTCTTTTCTCAAATAGTAAGTTGCAAGGCACTTGCTGACTTTTACACTTGAGGGGTACTAGTTGTTTACAACTTGCTGGGTAGAAGATATTAATAACACTAACATTTCCTCTTTATGAGATGCAGTGGATAGTACACTTGCCCTTGATCAGCCATAATCCTCTATAAAATGTCATCTGCCAGTGGCCTGAATCTCCCAAGTAGGACACAAAGGGAGAGAAAGGAAACAGTTTAAAGTAAATGCACTCCTAACATCACCATATCTATTAGACTGGTTAGCTGACTTATCTAATTGGAAGGTAGTATTGGCCAGCCAATCCACTGTGCTTTGATTTTATTGTAAGTAGCTAACAACTGCTCCGAATATCTGCTAATATGTTTTGAGGCTACCAGCCCATTGTGCTGTGCAAGGTATGTCATTAATGGCAAAAAACAGTAATTAACTTGATTGCTAACCTCAATTGGATTCAATTGGATTCTACAAATTCTGTCACATTTATGTTTAGCCTAGCATTTACTAAAACAAGATAGACTCATCCTGTCCTTAATTTAAAATGGGTTTCATTTACCTGAAACAGCATTTTATGCAATGCGCACCTATCCTTAGACACCCACAGATAGGAGCAGCAGCAGAGGGCATAGATCCTAGACATTGTCTCTGGAATTCATATAGGGTTACAATGTCCTATCCCTTTCTGATTCAGGGACAGCCCTGCTGCAGTGCCTTTCTGTGAGATGAAAGTATCAGTGTGGAGAACATTTTCATCAGCCATGTTAAAGTGAAATAAGACAATTTGGGAGAACAGGTAATGATAACTAGCCATGTGCTGTACACCATAAATGCTTGCAGTTACCAATTTACCCTGCTGATTCTTTCTGAGAATCATTAGGCTGCAAAAATTGGCATGGTCAGTTGCTAAAATGAACTTCGAAAAGAAACGGCAGTCACCTATTGAAGTCAATCGGAGAAGCTGCAGGTATGTTTAGCAGAGTTTAGTGGAGACACAGAGGTAGGGGCGTGAATGTGTGTGCATGTAGCAGTGTGAGTGTGTGTGTTTAAACAAGCATCTGGGTGAATGGGTAAGTTTGTCTAAAAGCCGATCCAGTGTGTAAAGGTGCAGTGTTCAGTGGATATTTTAGTGTGTGTGTGTGTGTGTGTGTGTGTGTGTGTGTGTGTGTGTGTGTGTGTGTGTGTGTGTGTGTGTGTGCACGAGCATACATATGTGGAAGGATGTCTGTCATACCTCCAGTCATGGATTATTTCTAAATGTTATTCTAATTCACTTAAAAATGTATAGAACTACAGGTTTTGCACCAATACATTTTAAGCTACAAGTACAGCAACTTAATATTTGGCATTATTGACTAACTGTAGTCCTCAGTGATTTTAACTGAAAATCTAGATTTTTTTTTTTTTTATTTGTGAAATTTCTTTCTCCTTGAATCTCTAAATGTGATATTCTGACCTGCCCTTTCCTTACTGCAAATCATAGGTGGCAGATGTTTTTCTGTCACAGCAATAGCCTATAAACACAGATGGAAGATATGCTCTTATATTACACCCTATAAGCATGGGTGGCAGAAATGATCTTCTCTCATTTTAATAGCCTATATCCGTGCACTGCAATAGCCTCTAATCATGGGTGGAGGCATTCAGTTTTACCTCTGCATTAGTCTACAGGCATGGAGGGCAAGCTGTTCTGTTGCAACGTATAAGCATGGGTGGCAGGCATTCAGTTTTATTTCTGCATTAGTCTAAGCATGGGGGTGGGGCATGCTGTTCTGTTGTAGCCTGTAAGCATGGGTGGCAGGCAGTCAGGCATTCAGTTTTATTTCTGCATTAGTCTCTAAGCATGGGGGGCATGCTGTTATATTGTAGCTTATAAGCATGGGTGGCAGGCATTCAGTTTTATTTCTGCATTAGTCTATAAGAATGTGGGTGGGGCATGCTGTTTTGTTGTAGCCTGTAGGCATGGGTGACAGGCAGTGAGGCATTCAGTTTTACTTCTGCATTAGTCTCTAAGCATGGGGGGGGGCATGCTGTTCTATTGTAGCCTGTAATCATGGGTGGCAGGCAGTCAGGCATTCAGTTTTACTTCTGCATTAGTCTCTAAGCATGGGGGGCATGCTGTTCTATTGTAGCTTATAAGCATGGGTGTCAGACATTCAGTTTTATTTCTGCATTAGTCTAAGCATGGGGGTGGGGCATGCTGTTCTGTTGTAGCCTGTAAGCATGGGTGGCAGGCAGTCAGGCATTCAGTTTTACTTCTGCATTAGTCTAAGCATGGGGGTGGGGCATGCTGTTCTGTTGTAGCCTGTAGGCATGGGTGGCAGGCAGTCAGGCATTCAGTTTTACTTCTGCATTAGTCTAAGCATGGGGGTGGGGCATGCTGTTCTGTTGTAGCCTGTAGGCATGGGTGGCAGGCTTGCTCTCATTTGAGCACAAAGTTTCAGAGGCATAACTGGGAGATATGTACATCTTTTGTAATGTCACATATAACTTTACATTTATCTTTAGAATTCCAAACATTATAAGCAGAAGTTGCAGACATGCACTTATTTCACATGGATCCCTTTAAGCAAATGTGCTTTCTGTTGTTTTCACAGACATGCACTACTTCCTTTTCTGCATATACTTTAATCCCAACTAACAGGCATTCTCTTCCTTCGCATCAAACTTCTAAAGCTTGAGTGACACAGAAGCTGCTGTCTTCCTACAAAACATCCTTCACTGAAAAAAGTAATAAAACAGAAAGTGATGTGCATTTTTTTCTCTCTCTATCTCTCTCTCCTATTCCATACTCACCGTTATCTGTAATTCTTCCAGTAGGTGTCCAGTACAAAGCCAAAGTAATTAGTGCCTATCAAAAATTGTGTTTTCTAAAGCACGTAAAGCAAGTTAAACAAAAATGCTCGGTAAATTCTATTACAATGAGAAAAGATGCTCATAAATACAGTACACAATTTCCATTATTATTATTATTGTTAGCGGCAGTAGTAGTGTTCTACTTTTATCCATACTTGTGGCATAGAGGGATGGAGGCCTGACAACTTCCCAAAACACCTGATATGATTAGCATCTCAAGTGTTTGATGGTACTGGCAGGGAGGGCTCAGAGGAAGGGGGTGGAACAAATAGGCTGTAAAAGTTCTTTGAAGGAAGAAGGAGGGTTCATCACCTGTATATGCAGTGTATGAAGTCACCCATCAGCAGTAACCTTCATTAATCAAGTGTAAAGGGGGATGCACTTGTGTAGGGGAAAGTTTAATGATTCCTATGGTGATGTAGGTTGCCCGTCACTCCATTGAAGAGTTATGCCAATAACAAAAATGTCCTTGTTGCTGGGATACCAGAGTGGACTCAAACAACCTTCATGGTTACCCAAATGACACCGCCGGATGGCCCTAAGAACTGCTCAAGTCTAACTGGGGAGGCTTAATGGTGGGCAAGTGTGGGGACAGATGTTATTAATAGTAATACACTTTTCACCATACTTCAAGCCATACAAAACTGGAGTACTTACATTAATACTTATTGTGAGGAGAGCTGTAATGCACTCTGGGAGTATGTTTTCCTTCAAAGACAATATAAAAAGCAAACTAGTTGTGTTACAGTTGTATCAAATAAACTGTACTTGACTGTTAAGTAAAATGTAACACTTGAAAGAAAATGCACAGAACTGCATTTGTCACTTTGAAAATGTAGTGCAGTTTAAGAGTAAAACTAAACCTTGTACTACGAATGTGTGCACGTTCCAAAATCTAATTTTGCAGAAAATTATTGCAGTAGGTCACATAATGATGATGATGCTTTATTTTTACAGAGGCTTCATTGGGAATTCAACCATGAATAGTGTAACCATGGAAACAGGCAAACATTCAAAATCTCAATGTTTGTGTTGAAAAATGTATTTGTAAAGTTGCTTGTGTTAAAAATGTATCAAGTGTGTCCTGTTGGACAGAGGAAGAAATATACATTTATCATTGTAACTGTTGAAATCTCAGTCCAGCTAACTTTGAAAATAGTTTGAAATTTAATTACTTGGCTTAGGCCATAAAGACTGCATCTTACAGTTCCCAATGCAGCCAGAGACAAAACGTATGTACTAGGAAGCTTTCTGTATTGTCTTTGGGGTGAAATAATTGCTAATCTGGAAGGGTGGAGGTTTGAAATTGTTTTATGACTGCCAGAAGTTGCAACAGATCTTAGCAAGCTCTGTGTGTGCATTATTGACACATAGGTGCTAAATCCTGCCAGCTTCTAGTCAAGGGGGTAGCATGGGAACCAGAATTCAGATGACCAGATGTATGTGATGTTGTTCTGTAGTCCATCACTTAAATGATAGTATTAAACTGTCTGTTTTTGGAACCTGACAAAGAAGGAAGACCACTCACCTACTTCATCTTGTCTTGGTCTAGTAAGTGAACCAGGGAATAGTAATTATTTAAATCAGTCAGGTAAATATAGTGGGATTAGTTAAGTATTGTTTTTCTGCATCTCTGTGAATCAATTCATCTGTGCTATTTTAATATTTCCTATGTCTGAAACTCTGGTATTTTATTGTAAATAGATATTCCATATTTTCATATTCATTTATTAATTATTAAATATATTTAAACGTTTCATTGTGGCTGGTCCTTTAGAGAATATTTTAACCATTGAGAGTACTCATATCTAATTGTGACTCTGTGGCCACTCCTGAAAGCCTTAACCATTGTGAGTACTCATATCTAATTGTGACTCTGTGGCCACTCCTGAAAGCCTTACTGCATTTGCCAAATACTATCATTTGTATTAATATTAATTTCACTTAGTATAATTGGGTACCCTTGTAAGAGCCTTAGACTAGCTGACTCTGGAGTGTCTGGTGGCAGTAGCAACCTTATAGTCTGGGTAGAAGGGGGCATAACTAGTAAATCTGTGCCAGCCATTCCCTGTGTGTGTGTGTGTGTGTGTGTGTGTGTGTGTGTGTGTGTGTGTGTGTGTGTGTGTGTGTGTGTGTGTGTGTGTGAAAATCAAAGCTCAAGAGTATGTATGTCAGCTGCTGGGAGCAGGGACATGAAACACTGGTTTCACAGAGAGATAGTGTTGGAGGAGTTGGTTTGGACACTGGGCTAAGACCCAACTCTACAGCTTTGCCAGTGGGGAGTCTCACTGGGACCTGGAGAGAGTGTGAGAGAGAGTCTTCCCTGTGTGTTAAGGGAAATTGTGCTTGATGCAGAGATACCCAATATTTCCATATGCAGTTATCCATTTTGTTCCATGTGAACTTCTCTCTCCAGTTTCAGTGGTGAGGATTCAGGCTCCTTGATTCCTGGCCCAGAGTGGAGACATCACAAAGGAGTTACTACTTTGGTTGTTGGATCATACCTCAGGTGACAGCACAAAGAATAAGCTGTATTATTCTACCCATAATACCTTTCAAAATCAGATTTTGGACTTGCAGGGCAAATACAGTAAAGTAACAGTATATCTTTAGCTGGAATACAATATTTTCTACTATAGATATTTGCTAGATTTTTTCTGAACATATTCTGTCAGTTTGATTTTTTTTCAAGTCCTGTTTGTGTATTAATTTGAAAAATAAAATTAATCATCTTATTTAAATACAATGTTTATTATTTAACTTTGAATGCTTTTGGTTGATTTAATTATTAACTTGATAATTTTTGCATTTTTTGGGGCCAGCAACTGTTAGTATCAACCCTATAAAGGATGACTGCTTATGGTAAACTGTTACCATTCAAATATTTAAAGGCTAACTTATTTTTATGATAAACAGTAAGGCTTGGTTTTAGTTTATTAGCTTTGACTAACCAGTGGGAGTACATAACGGGCATGGGTAGGGAAGGCATTTATAACGGGCATGGGTAGGGAAGGTATTTATAATGGGCATGGGTAGGGAAGGTATTTACTCCCGTGTGTGTGTGTACAAAATAATTTAGGTTCACTTTTAATTACTATTGGTAAGACTGCACTTGAAGATACTGGGTTTAACCTAAGATGAAAGAATTCCTCATGGACCACTGATTATAACAATTATAACTCTGATCTGTAGCTTACAGTGTAGAACTCATTTGAGTGGGGTATGGCATAGCTACTACCCAAGAGAGCAGCACACATTTGCTGTATAGCCTTCAGAACAGTTGATCTGTATATATTAACTGATGCCACTAGTAGGATTAAAAACTCCACACTGTTTGTTCTGGGGCATATGAGATACTGATGGCAGCAGTGAAGGAATTTAATACTCATAGCCCCTGTTTGTCACATCATTCATCAAAAAAGAAAAAAAAAATCAAGACAAATTAAACAGTTCACATGAGGTCAACACCAGAAAATATATGGAAATCTCACTTAAATCCTGCTGAAGCTTGCCTTATCAAGAGAACTATTGCATAGCTAAACAAATCTAAAATCCTGATCCTGTAAACAAATTTTCTAGAAAAACTTTAGTGTAATATTGTCTGCCACTGCAAAGCATTGACACTAGAGGTGGCATAAACCCCAGCCAAGTTCCAAAAATGTAGTCACCTCATCTGAGAATAAGCCAGTCTTTTCAACCTCAGCAAATTGCCTCTTTACTAATCCTGTTACAAACAATACTCAAACACCACCACCCAGATCTAGAAAAACAATAAAAATGTGAATTTGTTCTTATATGTTATGCTGACATAGTAGGATTTACAGAAACCTGCCTCAAGCACCAGTTCAACCTTCCTCCTTTATTATACAGCTCATTTTTTTCATTAGGGAAACAAGTGATCACTGTATAGTGGATAAAATAAATACCCTTAAAATAAAACCCCAGCCACTGAATGACCCTAATTGGATTATAATACAGTTATCAATAGGTGGACTTGGTTTCCTATCACAGCCAGTTATTATCTTAAGCTATACTCTGAATATAATATAATAATCATAAAAGACTTGAATTCTAATTTCTTGGGACATTTCAGGCAAGCTTTAAATTGCACATTGCTCCAATTTGCCTCAATTTCCTCTGACCTTTCAAACAAACTTTACACTGTATCATTGCTGTAAACTTTCTAACAAGACCAAAAGTCTTCCAAACAGAGAATCAGAAAACATTTTATTATAATTAGAATTCTTCACAATTGTCCAAAAAAGCGCAATCTTTACTAAATTGAAAAAAAAAAAACAAATATATCACACACCAGCATGATAGAACATAACAGTACCAATTCATTGAACCACTTCCTGTTTGCACCTTTAATTTCTATCACAGTCTAACTCCTTCTTCTTTCCACTAAAGAAAAGATTTATTGTTGGATTAACAGTATTCTTGGATTAAATACTATTCTTAGATTAATGGATAACCACATTGATGATTGTGCCTTCCAAACCCTACACAGTAAATGTAGAATTTAAATCACCAAAGCAAAAAACACATAACTCTATATAATAAACAGCTGTGGCATTCAACTCACAACTCTTTGGAAAACAAAAAACTTGATTCCCAGAAACAAACCCAAAGCTGTAATTCAAGACCACACTTTCTAAAATAAATTTCTACATATCAGACGTTATATCTTATCACAATATTAACACAGCTATCATTATACCCTTAGTAGGAATTTTAGTCACTACTCAACTTTAACTTCCAATTCGACTTTCGAACAGTCTCCTCCAAAACCATCTGCTCCTTTCCAGAAAAATACAAACCATAATCCCTGCTCATTTCATCCTTCCTTTCCTTGTATGGCCTCTTTCTTTGAACATTGCCAGTTTACTTTTTCTCATGTTTAAATCTTTCCCCAACTCTATTACAGTTCTCCAGCGATTATAACTTTCATTACTAATCCTTCCCCAAAAGGTCATTACTCACACAATATGGCCAAATCACACACAAAACTAAACATCTAAATATATTATTTATAACATAAACATGTATAGCCTACTATCAGAGTCCAAACGTGTTCAGAAAAAAACATCTTAATACTCTTACAACCATATGCTCTGCAAAAAGCAGATGTACACAGCCTTGGATAATGAGCTAACAGATGGCTTCATACTGGTCTTCAGAATAGTAAGATGTACTGTATTAATGTATGTCTTTCAAAGTAAATTACATATCATCTCCTAGTTATTCCAGATCTGCTCTTACAAATACCTTGGTTGCATTCACTTGGAGTGGGCAAAGTGATCTTTGGAGTTATATTAACATAGCAATGGCCCTACTTATCCACAGCTCTTTAACACAGATTATGGCTATGTGAATACATCAGAAATACAATGAGCTGAGATGGCAATAGCAGAGAAACTTCTAAGTTTTGGGTGTAAAAAACATTCTAACAAATCAGACTGTGAAGGACTGTTAATCCACCTCTGGAGTATACAGTTGGGGAGGTATTCAGATGTACCTTTTCTCCACAGACAGTTGCATGTAGGCCACACGTAGAATACTGGGTGTTGTTCTTTTATGATCTTTAAAAAGATAATGACAAGGACAAGGATGTCAAACTAATGGAGAGTGCGGCAAGCCCTAGCAATATAGCATGTAACATGATATGCTGGGCCTAGGAATGGCTGCATCACAGGACATGTGTAGGCTACCTTCAAGGCCTTCACTGACACAACATGGCATCTTACACAGTTAATACTGCATTTTGTTATTTACTGGCATCAAGAACTAGCTTTTCTTTTCAAGATCAAAATACACAGTGAAACATAGAGTATCCAAATGAACTTTGAATATTATAGGTTCATAGGATGATACTAGGCTATTGGCCTGGAAGCCTTTACAAGCCTAGCCAAGAATTTCACCAATGTTCCCTTAAAGTCAGCACCTGTTTCCCCTGTCTAGCAGGGACACAGGTGGGATCCCAGGGGTATATTTTCTGTTTCCCATTCAGCTGTCCAGGTTCCTCTTAAAGAGGGCTAGGGAGGTACTCTGCTTGACATGTTGAGGGAGTCTATTACACAGACGAAGTCTTTGGGACACAAATCTATCCCACCAATAAGTTCTATTAATGTCACAGACCTGGTTAAGGCCTTGCATGTGGGTTGCGTGAGTGGAGTTTGCCTTACGGATATGCAGCAACTCCATCAAAGGTGGGTCTGAAATAGTTAAAAAGTTATAAAGTGTTTATGTTTATAATGGCTAACAGATTGGCAAAAGTGATACCAAAATTGATATGGACCAGCGTGGTTTTGTGGAGGGGAGGCAAACATTTGACAATATTAATAGAACAATGATGATAGAGGGAAGCAGACTGTAAGAAAGTACCACTTTTATTGGTGGGTCTTGATGCAGAGAAAGCATTTGACAGAGTAGGCTAGGGCTTCATGAGCAGAGCAATGGAAGCATTTGCTTTCCCTGATACAATTATAAAGCTGATTAGAAGAATATTGAGGGATCAGAGGTGCAAATTAAAGTGGGTGGGTTCCTCTCTGATAATTTCTGCTTGAGTAGAGGCACCATGCAGGGTTTTTCACTTTCCACTTTGTTGTTTTGCTTTTTATTTAGGACCACTGGCAAGGAAAGTTTTAGAGTGAATGTAGAAACTGGCAGAAGTCTGGGAATGGACATGTCTTTAAAAGTAACATTTAAGTGGAATAGCAAGGTGCCCTGCACTGCTGTATACTATGATCACTATCCAAGTTTACTAATCCCTGTAGAGAAGCCAACTATTTGATTTCTTTATAAAAGCCTTTCTCATTTCTTTGGTGACTTCACATTTTGAAAGCCATAGCTGACAATAACACAAATCATTTTTGCTCAAAGACATATTTTCAGCAAGCACAAAATATGCCCTTTTTCTCAGTAATATGTAATCATAGAGTTGGAGTACAGAAATCTGAGGAGCATAAAAAAAAAACTTGCATAAGTATTCAATGCACAAACTTCTGTTGAGTTATTCTCATGTATGTCATAAGACAAGATGTAACAGTCGGTGCTCTGTGACACAAATGTAAAACTTCAATGATGAATAATTAGTTTTCTTATAAATGTAATGAAGTTGAAAACAAATTCACGTTTAAGGAAATCTGTCACTCAGGCTTATTCCACAGTGATGTGAATCTACAATTCTGGCTGTTGTAGAGCCCAAATTCCCCATACACCCCAAACCTTAAATGATGTAACCTACTCTGAAGTCTAGTAACCTTGAGGTAAGCTAAAAATATGCAGATTCAATAGCCTTTGAAAGTTGCAAGGGATTAGAATTTTCATAAAACTGAAACAAATCCACAAATGAAAACTAATGTAATGCATTCCTTTCAGGAATAATTTATTGTATTTGCAACTGGTTACTCTTTCCATCTTCATCTTTCATCCTTAAATCCTTATTAAAAGACTGCAATACCATTTTCTAATCTGGAATACTATCCAGTTTGCCTTGTGTATTAACAGAATGGTACATGTATATTATCTCTTATAATGTTCATTGTATATTTTCTGGAAAACCTTACACGTTCATTTTTTCACTTTTATTTTTATTCACACTTTTATTTTGCACATTTTCCTTTGGCTCTCCCTATAGACAAGCTTTACTCATTATCCAGTTAACAATGTAAAAAATGTATAAATTAATAAATAAATCAAATAACCACGTAGGTGGATTTGAGAATCATAAAGCTGACAAAAAGTTGTACATTTAACTTAAAGTTGTAGAAAACAATTCATTTACAGGAAAGAAAAGGTTCAAGGAGATCTAGACTTACTGCATGAGAAAAAGCTAGAAGAAATTATTTCCCTGCATAAATAGAAAAAGAACTTTAAAGAAAACCATCTGTGGCCTTGGAGAGCACTTTAAAATCAGGGGCTGTGACATTTTTTCTTCATTGAGAGAGTAGTTAGTTAAATCATTATGGAAAATACTGAGCACATTCAGTTCGGAACTGAACCTAGCCTGTGACTAAGTAGTAGAAATATTCTTATGAAGAAAGGCCTAGCATTCTTAAAGAGTTTGGATAGGAAATCTAAACAAAGCCAAAAACAGTACAGTAACAACACACTCAAACTAGGGGGGTAGATTTTAAATATAGCTCTTATAAGCTTATAAAGCTGCTACAATAACAAGTTTTGAATTAGCATGCAGTTAAGGACATAAAATCTGAAACTCAAATGAACGTCATTATTTAGTTACTTCTGTTCTCAATGATTTGCCACAAAACTACAGACTTTATGATGACTAGGCCAAAAAGATCAGGTGAAAATCTGGACTGTCTGTGAAAATATAGAAAGTTTAGAGGTATGGAAGTAGCCAATATCTGAGCTATTCTCATTTTGGTATTAGAGTATGATGGTGTTGATATGTCAGCCTATGGTCCATGCTAATTGGTTTGTCTGAGTATAGGGCAGCTGGTCTGTAGAGGCCATAAAAATATATATATATATATATATATAGTGAAGGAGAAAAAATGTATGGTAAAAAGGCTTTGGAAAGCTGACATCTTCATGCACAGGCTATCATTGTGGACATATCGAGAGTGCTATAAGTGAAAGCAGCAATTACACGTCTACAGGAGATGGCAAACTGGAATAATGGATAGAAAACTGAAGCTAGAGACGTTTTACATATTTTTGGATCTGCACACAATAACCATCAAAATGGAGAACAAGAAGGAAAATGAAATTTGAACCATTTGTATTTGACTAATCGCTGTCCACTCATGAGAAAGATGAATCATTACCCATTGGAGAAACCCTGTCATAATTAAAAAACAATGGCTGCTATGTTCCTCTATAGAGACTAAAAAATGATCTTTTGTGCAAGAACAGTCTCATGCCACAAAGTGAGCCTAAAACATGCACTGATGAGGCTGACAAGAGAAGTGTGAGTGGGGAATCCTTTAGAATTTTATTTCACCTGCACGACTGACACATAAATACTGAATATTGCTTGTGATCTCAGGCTAGTCGTAAATCAGTTAAACTCTGTTCATGGATATAGACTGATGACTTCTCACCTAAACTGAGTAAAGCCTCTGCTGGATAAACCCACTCATGTGACTGGACATGACTTAATTCCCACTTCTGGACCCATGTATAGGTTCATAGTTAGGTACTAGGCTATTGGCCCTAGGGCCTATATAAGTCTAGCCAAAAAGGTACCCTGGCGTTCGCCACCCAAGAAAATTATTTTCCTGTGCCCCTGTCGAACAGAGCCACGGAAGTGATCCCCAGGGTGAGTTTCCTATCCACCATCAAATCATTAAGATTTTTCTTGAGTGCTAATGAGGAGCTTTGTTTGATATAGATAGGTAGTTTGTTCCAGAGTATGGGAAGTCTCTGAGACAGGAATCTATCCCTCCAGCATGTTCTGTTTATTGTGGTGACAAGGTTTAGGTCCCTAGAGCATGTAGCTTGGAGGGATTGGGATTTCTTTAAGTGGAGCATGTCCAACAGCTCTGGGTTTGACATAGCTTTGTATGATAGGCAGAGATCGTGTCTGAGTAGGCGATATGCGACGGAGTAAAGCTGGAGTTTTTTGAGATGGTCTGCATAAGGCATCTGTTTGAGGCTGGTAATCCTCTTTGTGAGGTATTTCTGCGGCCTTTCCAGTTGTTGTAGATGTCTTGTGAGGTACATACCAAATGGGTGTTGTACTCTATAATGCGTCTAATGAGTGACAAGTAGAGGGGAACAATGACCTCTTTTTTCCTGGATAAGAAACCTTTTATGATGAGGTGTGCCACGTAGAAGTATTTCCTGACTACTGTAGCGATGTGATTATCAAAGGAGAGACTACTGTCCACCTGTGTCCCAAGGTCTCATCACACTTTCAGTGTTAAGTAGACTACTGCCTATGTGGTAGTTCATGGGCACAGGGTTTTTGCCAAAAGGGATGACAATGCTTTTTTTGGCTTTGAGCTTGAGGCCATGGCTTTGACACCAGGCATCTGTCTCAGTGAGGCCCTTTTGTAGGATGTCCACATTGTTAGGAGTTTCGATTATGGCTCCTGATTTGCAGTCATCTGCGAACTTCATTAGCCAAAGACTTTCTGTGTTAGCCTGTACTTCTGAGAAGTAGATACCAAACAGGAGAGGACCCAGGACTGAACCCTGTTGTACTCCACTTGTCACTGATCTGAAGTCAGATTTTGTGTGTATTAAGTGATATGTTGCCTTTTTTATCTTTGCATCTTGCCATACGGTATGTAAAATGCTGAAAAGTATTTTGGTCTAACAAGTTAATCTTTTTAGCCTTGTTTGCCCAAAAAATCTTCAAAAGTTGTGGAGGTATGCCCCTAGACCTTAATGGGTACACCAGTATGCATGAATGGGGATGTATGTACCCATTAAAGTTAATGGAAACATTAAGTGCTATCATTAAGGTGACAGCAGAGAGATACATTACATCTATTTGGATAAACTTTAATAAAGTGTTTATGAACATTTTTATCAGTACATGGTCAAATGGACTGAGTTGGCAAATTGCTTTAAAACTCAGCATGATTACTTTTATCTCTATTTCTTTTATAATCAGTTACCATATCAATCTGTATAGATCAGTACAACTGCCTGATAAATTCTGGCATTTCTATTTCACTACAACTCAAATACTATCCATTGTAAATAGACCTAATCCTCTTGTTAGCATATATTAAATCTATGTTTAAATTTCTTAAATGTTCATTAACTGTTGAAGTTCAGTTTTAATCGCATGTCATTGATCATCTTCATTATCATCATCAACCCCTTTTTTCTCATTTTCTACATGGGGTCAGGGTATCTTAACTGTCACCATCTCTCGAGTCAGTGCCACATTCCTACCTTCTTCAACACTCATACCCGACTGTCGCATATCTTCTTTCATACAATCCATCCACCTCTTTGCTAGATGTCCTTATTTTCTCTTACCTTCTTCCTGTCTGTCCCAAAATGTCCTCAACGGATTGTCTTCTGCTTTTCTGCACATGTGTCTGAACCACTGTAATCTGTTGTCTTTGATCTTTTCTGCAATTGGATCTACTTTGGCTTCTGCTGTTATGTCCTCATTTCTTTGTCTGTCCCCTTAGTGTGCATCCTACCACCCTTCTCAGGCACTTCATTTCCATCACCTCTAGCTGCTTCATCTGTTCTTTATTGCCCAGGTTTTTGTACCACACAGTAGTACTGATCACACCCCTGTGTTGTACACCTTGGTTTTCAGCTTCTTTGGTATTCTTCTGTCATAGACTGCACCTGAGACACTATGCCAGTCGGCTGCAGCCCCTCTGATTCTAGCTTTAACCTCTTCATTCAGATTTCCCTTCTCCTCAAACATCCCTCCCAAATACTTGAAGCTATTACCTGTTCCACTATCTTCCCTTCAATCTCAATTCTCAGCTTCTTTTGTGTTTTCCAGTTTACTGCCATTACCACTGTTTTATCTCTGCTTAGTTTCATCCCATGTCCATTCAATTTTGCATTCTAACACCTATCCTTTGCTGAAGTTCTTGCTCAGAGTCTGCCTGTAATGCCACATCATTTGCAAAGAGTAATTCTGTTGATCTGTCCCCTCCAACCTGTTTGCTAATGTAGTCCATCAGCAGTACAAACAGCACTGGGCTCAGAGATGAACACTGATATACATCCACTCCCACTGGGAGCCCCTCTGTGAGGCTGAACCCTTTTCGTACTTGAGTCATTGGGCCTTGTGCATAGCCTAAACTAATTCTACCAATGTTTCTGGGACTTTGAGCCACTGCAGGACTGCCCAGATCAGCTTTCTTGAGGGACCTTGTCATATGCTTTCTCCAAGTATAGGAATGCCCAGTTAGACTCCTCATCTCTGTCTTCTTCTCAACTATCTGTCTCACTGCAAACATCAGGTCAGTTGTGCTCCATCCTGATCTGAATCCAAACTGCTCATCTCCCATCTTACATTCTACTACTCTGCTTATCTGTTTATCGATCAACCTTTCCAGAACATTAATTTAATGTGATAGGAGGTTGATGCCTCTGTTCTGCCCACCATTGTGGATGCCCACTTTGTTCTTGTACACTGGCATGAGTATTTTTATTCTCCAGTTATCTGATGTATATATATTTCTCTCCATCCTGCTATGAGTACCCTCTGGAGTCATTTCTCCCCTATTTCAACCATCTTTATCATATGTGCTGTGACCTAATCTGAGCCTGCTGATTTCCCGGCTTCATTTTCCTTAGTGCTATTCTTACTTCTTCTAGGGTGGGCTCCTCTTCTTCATCGTAGATTGTTTCTAGGGCATTACAGCTTCTGTAGGGTTTTCATCATTCAGTAGCTGCTTGAAATACTCCTTCCATCTGTCTTTGATATCCTGTGGACTGGTGAGCAGGTTGCTGCTGACATCTCTTATGAAGGGTGTCAAAATATCTTTATCTTTCATCTTTGCCTTGCAACCTGGTATAGTTTCTTTGTACCAACTACTGAGTCACTTTCCAGAAGTTGGTAGAGTGCCTCTGAGGTCTCTTCTAGGTAATGCATTTTCTCTAACCTACTAAAATATTGTGGTTGATTTACATATAGCACTTGCAGCCTAGATTGTCCTTCAAAAGGGATCACTATAACACTATGACTGGGTAACATATCCAGTTAAATAAAAATTATATTAAATAAAAATAAAAAATAATTATTGTAGACACATTGAAGTAAGTAGTTCATAATATAATAGACTGGCATTAATATATATATATATATATATATATATATATATATATATATATATATATATATATATACATATCTATATAGGTTCATGGTTCATATCTAGTACAGGTTCATAGCTAGGTACTAGGCTATCGGCCCAAGGGCCTACGTAAGCCTAGCCAGCAAGGTTCCATAGCTTACGGCACCCAAGAAAGTTATTTTCCTGTGCCACTGTCCAGCAGAGACACAGACTACGCACTCTTAAATATATATTTAAGATATATAAGATATATTGATCTATCAATCTATGCATACATCTATCTATAAATATCGATATCTGTTTATTTATATGTACCTAAAATTATCAAAACAGCATATGATTGACAATAAAGTGATTGACAGTCAAAATATCTAAACATAAAAAGATCTAAACTGAAAAATATCTAAACACAAAATACTGACAAAATTGGAGTTATACTAGGTAAGGGTTTATTCCCTTTCTCCACTGTTGTGCAACCTTAGAGTTGGTATGTATAATTAAAAGAGATGTGGGGGTGCAGGGGGGCTTGCCCCCTGCTAAAACATTGACAAATGGTCGGTCAGTTTTGTCAGATTTTTCAGTGGTTTCTGTGTGGTTACATATTGTCACATTTCAAAGTTTGTTTTGCTGGGATCAAACCCCTCTGCACCCCCACAACCCTCACTAATATATATTAAAACTCTGAGGTCACACAGCAGTGGGGAAAGAGTAGAAACCCTTCTCTGGCATTACTTCAATCTTGACAGTGTTTTGTGTTTAGATATTTTTACTGACCATCATTTTACTGTTGATCATATGCTGTTTTAGATCATTTTAAGTACAATAGATAAATAGACAGATGTGTCTTTTAGCAAAACAGCTTTATTTGCATAAAATTAAGGGTAGCGATGACTTCACAAACAGAAATTACCATCTGTCATCTTTATAACAGTCTTGTAGTAACTCTGATGCTGAATATTTGCCAAAAAAGTGCAATCTCCCTTCTTTGGACTGGTGCCAAGGTGATTAGCCATTATCTTTACTCGCTGTCTTCCCCTCTCTACAATCGATCCATCGGTGTGGTGTGGTCATCTACAGGTCAGCAAACTACCTCCTCTGACTTAACCAGCCTTTGACCCATCCTACCTGGAGCTACCTGAGATCACATCCCAACATGTGTGTACCCCTACAATATAGGACTGTTGAAGTATGTCCTGCTTAAGCCTGAAAAGGTGTTAGCAACTTCCTGTACTGAATCTGTTGCTCCCATTGTAGCCATCTCCCTTGCACATCCTTGGACCGATCCCTGTTTTCTTCTCCATCCCCCACCTATTCCTTGTTTCTTTTTTTCACCATTTTTCCTTGCCTATCCTGCTTACTGACCTGTCTCTTCCTACTCTGACGTATCCCTACTTCACCTACCTACTCTTCCTGACTTTCCCCAGCTTCTTTATTCCTCCTCCCTTACCTCAGTACATAGCGAACTACTTAGTCAATCTCTCTCTGAGCATCTGCTGGCCCCTCTCCCATTCACACAGTTGTTAAAACTTACCTGCTTAAACAGATTGTTTTTTTTTTTTCTTCCTCGTTTCTCTGTGGGTGCAACATCCCTCTGGTGTTCCCTTCCCCAGCTTGCTACTGTTAGCATCAGAAATGTTAGTATCAGAAATAAAATTACAGTAGTTATCTCCCTTCCTCTTTATCTTTTTTCCTGCCTCTATTTACTGATTTTTGTCCATTCTGTTATCGCTGACTTATCCCTGGTTCTTATTTCTGCCATATGTATTGGGTACGCTGCTTCTCCCATAGTTCTTTGCAGCTATTTAACCTATTGCATGGCTCTCCTGTGTCACCTTTACTCGCTCTCTCCCTCTCTACAATCGGACCCTCTGTGTGATGTGGTCATCTACAGGTGAGCCTACATACTAGATGTTCAGCTGAACGTAATGATTTGTACTGATTTTACAAATACCATGGTCAATTTCATCTTTGTTTGATAACTAAATGCTGTGCTTGGTTATTGAGTCCTTTTGTATGTCTTAAATCCCTGGAGCTACCTAGTGACCCATCAGGTGCTGATTATGAGCCGGAGTCTCCGTCCTAGTATATAACCTGCTATTTTTCTTTTTTATGCTTTTTTTCACCAGAGCAATCTGGCGAGCATACTGGCATTAATTTGTGAACTGTAGCCCTCGAGCTAGGGTGTAACTTGCTATTTCACTGTTCCAGCATTAGTTCTGGCTGTTTAAATGCAGGTCTGATTATTCGGCAGTCTGTTATACAATAAATCTGGACTTCAAGTCCCACTGTGCTATTACCGTTAATACTGCTTAGATCTGCCTGTGATGGTTGTGCACTTATGCTTGCTAGATACTTAACTCTCCTCCCACATGGCAATTTAAGTGTTACCTAGAGGAAGGTTTCCCTGTAGACAGTGTCTCTGCTCTATGTGTTGTCTTATCTCCCTGTTTTAATCAGCAACTGCCACAATTTGGTTTCTTAACTGTGTTTTTCAGTGTACACTACTCCTAAACCACAGTATATTCTCCCCATATGGCACATTTTTCTGTTTGATGCTGACTTGTAATATTACTAGATACTATATCCTAATTTTAGTTGCAATATTTTTGAACCTGGATTGTCTGGGCTGTATGAAACCTTAAACTGTAGACTAGCTCTGAAATTGTATTGTTTTTGAACTGTTGAATGCTCACAAACCTATCTAAACCTGCTGCTTTTAACATAATATCTTACACTGCACTTTATCTGCATTAACCTAAGCAATTGTATCATAATAACTGATTTTTATACTGCATTGTCTCCCCTTTTTTTTACTCCATAACTCCTGTCTCCTCCTATATCTCCCTACTCATCTCCACTTACTGCTTTCAACCCTCATACTCAAACCTGCACTCTCTCCCCCTTACCTAAACACTCAGAGGTTCCTGTACATGTTTATTGTCTCTTACCCACGCCTGCAACCATCTCTGTCATACTTCATAATACCATACATGCCACAGCCTCCTGCCTTCTCATCAATTTATTAGCCATGTCTTATTTCCCTCTCAATAGCTACTCTTCTCTCTAACCCTTTTTTTTTCTCTGTGTTTTTGTAGGTCAGCAAACTACCTCCTCTATCTTAACCATCCTTTGACCCATCCTACCTGGAGCTACCTGTGATCATGTCCATATGTGGGTGTACCCCTCCAATATAGGACTGCTGAAGTATTTCCTGCTTAAGTCTGAAAGTGTTAGCAACTACATGTACTAAATCTGTTGCTCCTGCGGCGGCCATCTCCCTTGCACATCTGTGGACCGATCCCTGTTTTCTTCTCCATCTCTTACCTATTCCTTGTTGATTTTTTTCCCCATTTTTCATTGCCTATCCTGCTCACTGACCTATCTATTCTTTCTGACTTTCCCCAGCTTCTTTATTCCTGCTCCCTTACCTCAATACAAAGAGTACTACTTAGTCAATCTCTCTCTCTCTGAGCTTCTGCTGGCCCCTCTCCCATTCACAAAGTTGTTAAAAATTACCTGCTCAAACAGATTTATTTTTCCTTCCTCCCTGAGGTGTTTCTCTGTGGATGCAACATCCCTCTGGTGTTCCCTTCCTCAGCTTGCTACTGTACTTTTATTTCTGTTACTGTCTCCCCTCCTGCTGCTCTCCCTTCCCCTTTATCTTACTTTTCCCTGCCACTATTTACTGATTTCTGTCCATTCTGTTATCCCTGACTTATCCCCAGTAATTATTTCTGCCATATCTGTTGGGTACGCTGCTTTTTCCATAGATTTTTGTGGCTATTTAAACTATTGCGTGGCTCTCCTGCACCATCTTTACTCTCTCTCTCCTCCTCTTTACAATCAGTCCTTTGGTGTGGTGTGGTCATCTACAGGTGAGCCTACATTCTAGATGTTCAGCTGAACGTAATGATTTGTACTGGTTTTACAAATACCATGGTCAATTGCATCTTTGTTTGATAACTAAATGCTGTGCTTGGTTATTGAGCCCTTTTTTGTGTCTTAAATCCTGGGAGCTACCAAGCTACTCATCAGGTGCTGATTGTGAGCTGGAGTCTTGTTCCTAGTATATAACCTGCTATTTTTTTATGCTTTTTTTCACCAGAGCAATCTGGCGACCATACTGACACTAATTTGTGAACTGCTGCCCTCAAGCTGGGGTGTAACTTGCTATTTCACTGTTCCAGCATTAGTTCTGGCTGTTGTTTAAATGCAGGTCTGATTATTCGGCAGTCTATATTATACAATAAATCTGGACTTCAAGTCCCACTGTGCCACTAGCGTTAATACTGCTTAGATCTGCCTGCGATGGCCATGCACTTATGTTAAGCACACTAGATACTTAACGCTTCTCTGGAAGCCATGTCTCACATGGCAATTTGATTGTTACCTAGAAGAAGGTTTTCCCGTAGACAGTGTCTCTGCTCCGTGTGTTGTCTTATCTCCTTGTTTTTTTATCAGCGACTACCGCAATTTGGCTTTTTAACTGTGTTTTTCAGTGTACACTACTCCTAAACCACAGTATATTCTCCCCATATGACACATTTTTCTGTTTAATGCTGACTTCAGTAATTTTACCAGATACTATATCCTAATTTTGCTTGCAATATTTTTTGAACCTGGAATGTCAGGGCTGTATGAAACCTTAAACTGTAGACTAGCTCTGAAATTGTATTGTTTTTGAACTGTTGAATGCTCACAAACCTGTCTAAACCTGCTGCTTTTAACATAGTCCCCCGGATTTATTAATCTGCTGTGCAGGACTAAACTAGTCCTGCACGTAAGTGGCAGTTGGAGGACGGCAGCGTGCCATGCATAATAATGAAGGCATGTTGCCTGAGCTCCAAATCCTACACTGAGCATGGACGAGTGCAGGTGGCGTGTCTGAAAGCAGAGCTCTCAGAATAAACACGCCTGGAAAGTAGAACAGAAGAAAGTGTAAATTAAATGAGCGAAACCACTCATAGGTGTCCACATATCTCCACCAACAGTCCCCATGTGTTCAACAGCAACAGTACATTGAAATAAAATGAAGAAACCCTTGTATTAATTTTTTTAAACCCCAAGTACAGCTAACCCTAGGTGTGCAGGTTTGCCCATCACTTAGCTACGGTTAAAGCAGCAGAAAAGGCTGAAGAGGATAACAAGGAATATATATATATACAAATGAAGCAACACAGCAATAGTGTAGTGGTTAGAGCATCTGCCTAATGAACAAGCATTACCAGTTCGAGTCCCACTGCAGCACATATAATTTTCCATGAGAAAACTGTATATGAACATATATTTACATATTTTTTCCATATAACCTACATAATAACATTTAAATGTGAACTGGAGTACTGCATGAAATGCACATGTGAAGTGTCAGTGTCATAATGAATAAGGCACTAGTAAGCAGGTTTAAGCACAAATAAGCAGTAGTAAGCATGTCTAAGTGCGATTGCATGGGGGTAAGCATTGCCTACACAGATTAAGCAAAGAAGCTAACTGAGTGAAAGAGACAGTAACCGGAGGTTAGCAGTGCTTACCACTGCTCATACCCGATAACAACTGCTTTAAAGTGCCTTAATCACTCTGGATTCAATGGCCCTTGGTTTGCCTAGCAAAAAAATAAACTGCCTCTGTAAGGCTCAAACTCAAGATCCTGCAAACTATAGTCACATAACCACCAAGCCATCATAGTAATAGATATGAATGAGGTATCAGCAAACTAATCCTCACCACAGGAAAATCAAATCAACCATGTGAACTGAATCTATGTACAGTGTGATGTTGGATAATCTGCCACAGAACATAAATATGTGAACTGGAGTACTGCAGTAAGCATAGATTTGAGGTGTGATTGTAGTAAAGTGCAGAAGCCCCCAGGTCCCCATACAGTGTATGTACACATGAATCACGGATGCCAGACAAATATATAACCTGTAATGAAGAATAAATCATTGCCAATTGGCATATATAGTGCAATTAACTATTAAGCAATGCTAACCGCAGCACAGCTCAAGTTAGTAAGTGTAAGCAATGTGTAGGTGAGCCAATTCAATCTACCTAGTGGTATACTTCTTTAAGCAGGCCAACCTCATGTAAGCAGGTCTGCCCATAGCTTAGCCTTTCCAAAACTGGCCAATCATGGAGAAGTGTGGGTAAATGGCCATATTTAAACCCCACAGGCGGGAATACTACCCATAACTGGTTGCAGCTTCCTACTGCAGGCAGAATGGCTGGTGTGGGTGAAGGCACTCGATTTAGAGCGCAGCGCTGGAGCATCCAGGAGTCAAAAATCATGGTATGGCTCCTGGTAAAACACCATGATCAGATATTACTGCAGGGCCAGTACCAGGGTTCACAGTATAAAATGGAGGCCTGGGACAGTCTCGCCTGTGACCTCACCAGTGCCACAGGTATCCCTCGGACTGGTGAGCAGACCAGGCATCACCATGCTGACCTGAAGAGGTGGAGGGGGGATATAATGGAGCATTGGATCCAGGAGTCTCGGCAGATGTCCAATGCCCCAGGACTGAGTAAGTACTCATTCTAAGTAGTAAATTGCCTAGCTTGTGTATAATATGGATAGGTATGGCTAAATATCACTGCATTTCTCTGACAGCTGCATATGAGCGAGCTGCGAAACAGCATGCCCATGATGCTAGGCTGCAAAGGCTGCATCGCGAGGCAGGATAGTAATCAGTCTGCATGTACTGTCATAACAAATAAATATAAGAGCCTTAGAAAGTGTTGTACCAATAGAAATAAATGTGTAATAGTCTGTGAATAAAGGTATAACCCCTGGAGTGCTTCTGTTTACTTTTCTCTCATATGTTGGCGATCTGTTCCATACTATAAATAGTAATGTTGTATCTTAAGCATTGTCACCCACACTGTGGTATGCAGATAAAATGGGCATGAAGTCCTGCATAACATGTTGGAAGAGCCAAGAGGTCAGTTATATTGTACAAGTTAGGGAGACCTAGATAGAAAACAGTTGAAAGCTTTGCATCAATACCCTGATAGCACAGTGTACTGTGATGTTAGCTATAATGTTTTGTCACACACAGCAGGGATTTGAATCCTGGGAGTGCTACTAAGTTGCATGCATAATCATACCCCACAACTGTACAGATTTTGATACAATATTCAGATAGAAAGATGTATGCATGCTTAGACCCAACAACAATACATAATTTGCTAGAATGTTCAAAATGTAAGTTTTATGCATAGTCATACCCCACAACTGTTCCAATCTGTCCAGCATGTCCAGATAAATGGCCCATATCACCAGCTTAGTACCCTGTTCCCCTGAAAATCCAGTGTGATGTCTCAAGAATTGTAGGCAGCTGTCAATGACATATAACTGATATTCAAATGTGTACATAGTCAGAGAATGTATATGGAAACAAACCTGTCATTCTAGCACCTCACCCAAAGTATATGACAGCAATTCTCAACATATGTTGCATTAACATCTTCAGCCAGTCACACCTGTATGTAAGACACAGGTCACGTATATAATAATTTATAAACATACCAGTGTACAATATAAGGCCATTGTGTAGTGTAATAATACATGTAAGGGAAAGACCACTGCTGTGGCTAAGAATGTTGTGAAAACTACAAGGATATATTAGTTGTTAATTGAACTCTCTCTCACCCTTACCATAGGTGCATAATAACCCAATGACACCCCTCAAATGGTATGTGTACACTCCACACTTTTGTTGGGACATATGTCCTAATGGCTTATAAATATTCACTTTTGTTTCTATGCATGCACCATGTGAAAATACACCCATATTGGTGGCCCGTTGCCATCAATGAAACCTGCATGCTCCTGTAATGGTCACTGTTGTTCCATAGATGCATGTGTTATGCTTGGTCTGCAACTGTGTTAAATCTGGTGAATTGGGTTAATGGGAATACCTATGCATGCTGTTATAACTAATCCTGAATGATGTTGACTGTTATTACCCCATATGTGTCATAAACCTGTGACAACACAGCTCGTTTGGGAAGGCCGGTCCTAGCAGACCCACCTGTCTCACCACAGCTGGCCATGACACCAGGCACCAGCACATTTGGGGCCCAGCGTGGGACCTCCTCCGTGGGCTCTGCGCCACCTTCAGGTGGAACTGCTGCAGGGTATGGGGCTCACCCCCCCCTCAGAGCGGGCATGGAGGGGGAACCTGTCACCCATCAACAGGTCTGGGCTGTGGTGTGTAAGGAGCTCGATCTGGAGTATCAAGAGTGGCTACGCCAGCTTGAGGGGTGAGTGGCGCTATTAGTGGTTGAGTTTGCCCCTCCTACACAGCCCCCAGCACAGCCACCTTCGGAGCCATGAAGGTGCAGTGGTGACTGGCCATGGGTGGGGACCTCAGTTCCACTGTTTCCAGTTGGTGACTCATGAGCTTGTGACTTCCAAACACTCCTCCCCGTCCAAGGTGTTTACCCTCCACGTGTCATATACTGGCCCTGTATGCGTCATGTATATCTTGTCTGTTAACCTACCCAACCTACCTCCCCAAATATACCTACTACCCCTCCCCAACATCCTACTCTCACCTGAAAAAAAAGGGCACTCTGTTCCCACAAACGAATCTCACCCCATACACAGCTGTCCATTTTGCACACATGTCCACTGGACACATAATCTGGTCTAATTGGCATCACAATGAATATATGTTATCCTCACCCCTGTCCCATGGGTTTGAGGGTCCACATGTACCTGCAAATATAGTGTATATGCACAGCTGTTGCTGTAAAAGAAATGGGAGGCTATGGACCTTTCCTATACCCTTCCTGCACATGCCTAGCTATTTTCCCTGCTGTCTTTCAATCTTTGTGCCCCATTTTTCACCACTGTCCTATCAACCCCATTTTCTTTAATTTTAAAGGAATTAGCATGGGGGTAAGTGGCAGTAAGCACTGTTAAGCAGTGGTAAGTGGGTTTGCTTGGGGGTAAGCTATGCCTACACAGGTTGAGAAATTCGAAGCTAACTGTAAGAAAACATAAGCGGAGGTTGGCCGTGCTTACCATTGCGCAAACTTACGCAAACCCACTTACAACTGCTTAAAAGTACCTTAATCACTCTGTAGCCAATGTCCCTTGTTCTGCCCAGCAACAAAATAAACTGCCTCTCCAAGGCTCAAACCCAGGACCCTGCACTCCATACACAAAGTGATTTACCACTAAACCATGGCAGATATACATGACCTGAGGTTTTCACAAACATATCATGCAGCACAATCAGTCAACAGTACAGGAAATGTATTATTATCACACCACATGACCTGTTAATGCAAGAAGTCTGGACAAAGTATGCCACACTGTGGGTACAAATAGGGATATATGTCAACTACTGCTCTGATACACTTAAAATGTTGCTAGTTGCACAGTTATATGTATTAAAACACATATGTAGAAGGAGATGAAGTCTGATGCACAAAAGTGTTGCCACTAGTTACTGACTTCAATGCTGCAATCATCCATGACAATTGTCAAGTGAATGAGGAACAGGCCAAAATATGAGCCAAACGTGCATGGACATATGGACAGATATATATCTGTAAATGTAGACAGACAGCTATATGTAGATATATATATTAATGTATGACTCACAAATAATCATAACATCAATTACAATAGTTACATACGTATGTTCATATGTATGTCTGTGTGTGTGTGTGTGTGTGTGTGTGTGTGTGTGTGTGTGTGTGTGTGTGTGTGTATATATATATATATATTTTATATATATATATATATATATATATATATATATATATATATATATATATATATATATATATATATGTATATATATATATATATATATATATATATATATATATATACAGATGTACATATCTATAGATACATATATATAGATGTAGCCATATGATATATATATATATATATATATATATATATATATATATATATATATATATATATATATATATACATATAGGTACATACCTTTTGTGTGTGTATATATGTGCATCAGTAGCCATACATATGTAGAAGTAGTGTGGAAGTACTGGGTGCAAAGTATACCCCTCAGTCACAAGCCCTTCAACTGGCACCTGTGAAATGTTTAGTGTGGCAACCATTCCCACAAATGAGAATACTGACATTAAACATATACCCACCCACAATTCAAAGGGCAAAACATGACACACAGGTATGCATACACAGATACCCTTTATTCCTGTAATATACAATAATGTATGCCAGTACTGATACCACATTAGGTTTGAAATATGTAATCAGTCATGAATTCAAGGCCCATACAAAACAGCAGATGCAAGCAATGTGTATATATACCATACTATGCTGTCCAGGCCAAGGCCTTCAATTAGTACAACAGTAGAAACAGGATCTGCCTTCATGATACGTAACAATCAACAATTACAAATGTAGTTCAGCAGCCTCCAATTACACCCTGTAATCAAGCCCTAGGGGGAAAAGTAGCACTTGAGTTAATGTCACAGTATCTTGTACATAACATTGCTTAACCTAACGTCTCACTATCACACTGAATGACCCTTGTCTTAACAGTTATATCCCTGAATATGTGCCATAGCCTAGGTTGATGGCATAGAACCCCCCCCCCCCAACAAAAGGCTGTACAAGGGCAAGGAACACTGTGTACCACACACTTACCTCTGGAATGTACAAGGACACATATGTGTTCTCCAGCTATTGCCCCCATATATATGGACTTGGCCCAACAGTTGGTGTGGGAGTCCATGACATGACTGGGCTGACAGCAGTAATAGTGGTAAATAATGATAGGCCATTAACTAACAAACCTTCCTGTATCATAGCAGGACAAAGACTGGCATATATGTGGAGGACAGAGGTAGGAACATAGGGCCATATTTGCATTATTGCTGTTACACACCCTGGAAATTGCTGGTGTTACAGGATCCGTTGCAGCATACCCTTATGCAGGGATACAACATTGAAATGCAAATGAACTGATAGCACTCAACAGAAAGAATGACACAGATATAGCTGGGACAATACCTGTGTGGTGCACAGACAAAAACCTAACTGCCAATCCCTTTGGTATCATATGGATAGGCCCAAAGTTGAGAGCTATGCAAATAGACATTCCATGAAAAAGTACCATGTTCACAGAAACCCTGTAAGAACAGCAAGATACAATGCACAAAACAACACTACTCATGCTGTCTGTTGGTCTGGAACCTTACCCAAATGTGGATTTGGCCTGTGTCTGCAGGTTCTGCTGTAAGAGGTATTGCTACTAGCTGTCTTTAACACTGATATCCACAAACAGGAAAGATGTCATCCATACTGTAAAGGTGAAGGGACAACGCCCACAGAAGGCAGCAATTTATAGTACAGGGTTGCCATGACAGTGGTTATCTGAAGTACTACACAGCAGGCTGCATACAATTAGCAGCTGGTGGACACTGACTGGTGCAGAGGCCACCACCTGATCATGTGCAATATCAACAAAAGCATACTGCAATCTATTCGAACCAGCTCAATCACTCTACTGGAGAGACAGAGAGAGAGGGGGGAAAAACTTCAAGAAAGATCACAAAGCTCAGGGTTGTATTACAGTGGAAACAACATAACAGGTATGCATTTACTGGCATGTAGTATATGAAATAGAATAATAGGATGTATACTGTGAAAGGATGTATATGTGCCATTAGTACTTGTTCCTGTAATGATGTTGTGCTCAGTTGCACTGGACAGTAATGTCAGTCCCTATGGGCAGTGGGCATACCTGGCAAATGTGCAGACCAGCAGTGAATGGCAAATATGTGACCCATGATATCTGTGTTCTGTAAATTACTGGGGCCAATGGCTGGTGGGGGTATTAATACTGCCATGATAGAAACATGGGTGAGAGACCACACCACCTGCAGGACAGTCATGCTAAAGTGTAGCATAGCATGCCAAACTACCATAGCAGTATAATATGCTTATCTAAGGTTTGTCACCATATATACCCCCCTAATGTTAGTCTGTGTTCACATGTGGCACCTGTCTGTGTTGCAGCAAGGCAGAACAGTTCAGGTGTGCAGTAAAGAGGGCAGATGAGTTTGGTCCAAATGTTCGTATGCACCCAACATACAGATACATATATGTGTGATACATATTCACAGCTGTGTATGTGTACAGGACCTCGGACAGTTATACATTCATATATGTATATAAACACAAAATAATATCTACACATATATGCACATAGGTGTGTATAGATATAATATATATATATATATATATATATATATATATATATATAAATGTGTGTGTGTGTGTGTGTGTGTATGTGTGCATATATATATATATATATATATATATATATATATATATATATATATATATATATATATATATCTATGTCAATACATGTCCCCTGCCATGACATGTGTGAGAGAAGATCACACATCAATACACAACATACCTACACACCAGTACATGGCTGCAAGATGAGTGTGGTGCATAACCCAAGTTGGGAACACATCTCAATTGTATGAGACGGTGGGATATATATGTTGGTAAAGGGTATTGGGCACATATTCGTATGTAGGTCTGTTGGGTGACAAACAAGACAGCATACAGGGCTGGTATATGACACGTGGTGGTTAAACACTGTGGATGGGTAGATACATTTGGAATGTAGAGGCCATTGAGCCCCCAAATGGGAACAAAGGGAATATGGTGCCCACCCACGGACAGTCATGGCAGCATATACATGGACATAAAGGTGCCTGGGCTGTGCACTGGGAAGGAGGGACATGCATGTCGAACCTTCTGTATGTGTACTACATGCCTCCAGGTGATGTAGCACATACCCCATGTCTCTGAGGAGCTCCCTATGCACAATTCCCATGACCTAAGTGGGTGACAGACACATGTCTGTGTATGCTCCATGGGGGAGCATCTTTCCCTGAGGTGGTTCCACATGAAGGTAGTGATGGAACAGTAGATAATGAGGTTCAATGGTGGGTCACGGATGTGATGTGGACTGGTAACATGCACATTAGGTTGGAGTGATGTTCCTGCTGGCAAATAACCCCTACACATACTGGTGTGTAACTGTCATGGAACATATGTGGGTTGTAATAGTCCACACAATCCCTGAACATGTCCAACAGCATGCATAGATATCCCCAATATCACAGAATGGCAGATGTGTAGCAATCACATAGCAGGCCTACCACATGCATATGTGGAAACATAATGGCAGTGACAATGGCATGCAAGTGAAATACCCTGTAACAACCCAGCAACTCTAGTGTCCCCACAGGGAGCATGTCTATAAACACATAGCAGAAAGTGTTGTACAATACAATATATGACCCAATGGTACACATACCGGACACATGCCACTAGCGTAGTGTGAACATTATGTTGGAGCTGATATGGTGCCGGGAGACTGATATGTGTATTGTTTTATGGTAAACTTAACATGTGAGTTGCTCAGACATATTTCTATCATTATGTTTTTCAGAGAGTATGGCACACCCAAGGAATCCTACCTACAGTGCCGCTTAGGAGGAGATTATAATCACCAGTATCATCCACAGCTATTAGCTGTTCTCATGTTCAAGCCAGAACCAGCAGGAGAGAACAGCCATGTGGACTGATGTGGTCCGCAGGGTGAATGAGGTGGGGATGGGACCAGCAGGAGAGAACAGCCATGTGGACTGATGTGGTCCGCAGGTTGAATGAGGTGGGGATGCAAAGATGAACTTATGAGCAGGTCCGCCACCATTGTAATGACCTGCTCCAGCAAATATGTCACTGTGCCGCTGCCGTGCAGGGTGACCACCTTGCAACAGGGGGGGGGGCATAACATCCATCTCCCTTCACCAGAGTGGAGGAGCTGCTCATGAGCCTGGTAGCACCTGCCTGTCCACAAGAGCTAGAGACTTATACAGTTATGGAGGTGGGTGCTACACACACAGCAGACATGGAGCATGCAGGTAAGGTTCTAGGGCATATCAGTAGACTACTGTAGTGTATGCATCTGTACAGGTAAACCATGCATATGTGAGATGTGGGGTATGTTGCTGTGTAGTATTGATAACCAGTAATACATAATCTGTAGTACTGTGGACTTCAGCTGCTGTTGTACTGTAATATTGCAGCCACCTTGTAGCAATGCCACAGCTGTGGCCACTGCCATCAACTCTATCCCATCTCAATGTAGGTACCTCTGGGATACCAGCAAGGCAGCGGATGGATGCTGGTGAGTATAGTTTAAGGTTATGCTTGGCAATTCACTGTGCATGTCATAGCTAAGGTGTAGGCCATGTACACATCTAACACACCTACCCATAATGCATGCTGTACATTTGCACTGACACAGCACACACATCACTAATGGAATTACCAGCCTCAAACACATGCAATACATAGTCCATCTCAGACAACTGTGGCTAAACTCCAGTGCACATTTCCCAGGCACAGCTGACATCTTCCCAACATACACAGTTATGTCATACACAGAGAAGTTGAACATGCCACATATAAAGACATCCCACTCCCTCTGCTAACACACTCCAGGGTCATAAACCTCATCAACGCATTACACAGAACATACTGGAGGGATAAGGCCTTGTTCTGGGGAATCCCCACACTCTGGAATGGACTACCCATACATGTCAGGCAATGCTACTCATTGGCCCGCTTTACAGAAACACTTGGCAATTGGATGGGAAATGCGGAATTCACCCTGGGTAGTATGTTTGTGCCACAGCCTGATAGGGGCACAGGGGAGTCACATTAGTGGTTGGTGCATGGTTAGGAACCCCTGTGGCTAGGCTTATGTAGGCCGCAACACTATTAGACCAGTACTCACCTATGAACCTATGTGTACCACAGTCAACATCAGCCAGGGCTCAATCATGTTCAATAATGGTCTCTACACTCACCATAGGTACAGTAAATTGTGTCTGTGATCTGTCTATCACTCATACATGCACCACTGATGATGACATATGTGAATTCACATTCACTAAACACGTGTCCACATGTGATCCAGAAACACATAGAGGCTGTGGGCAGCAGCGGAAACACAACTGACACACAGATACACATCCTGCAATGGTGTGTATACCCGTGAGGTATGGTGCACAGTACATGACTGGGTGCTGAAAACTTGCACAGCAATGCTGTGGAGATGGGTGCAGTGAGTTCCAGGGTAAGGGCCATTACCTACAAACAGAAGCCATGCATCACAGCCATGTATAATGTTGGTAACGGGGATTGACTACAGTCGCAGTGCATGCTGTTGAGCGCCACATGTCCTGCATGCTGACATGTGTGTAATTACAGGTATGTGTGTGATAGTGTACTGCACCATCGCCTGCTATTGTGTGTGTTATGGGGGTGCGGGAGCTGTCTATAGCTGCTGTCTGGTGGAGTGTATAGGTTGTCATGTATGTTGACTGCATGTGTGCATGTCTGTGTGTGTGGCCATGTCTGCACACGTGTGTGTGTGTGTGTATTTACTGTTTAACGGTGTTGTACCGGTCTTACAGTCTGTTCTCTGTTTTCCCCTCACAGGTGGTGAGGTGGGGCTGGGTCCCCCCCGCTAGGAATCTGATGTCACTGATACAGACAGACCATGAGGATAGGTGTGTTGAGGCACAGAAAGGGTCATCAGGGGCTGCCACTGGGCCACCAATTGATAACCCACACATTTCCACCCCATCCACACACACAGTCACACTGCCTCTACATACCTCATCACCATTGGCCTTAGCTGAGGGACAGCCTACAGTTGGCATTGGCCAGGACAGTGTGGTATCTATGGTACATGTGTCAGGACACAGCAGCTATAGCCAGATGTCTGGTGGGGTATCACATAGGCAGATGTTTAGGGTTGCTCGTCGAAGCACTGCTGGTCATCATGCCCCTGGCAGTTGTGTCACATCTATTTCAACCACATGCATGTTCCAAACTGTCATGGAGGCACAGGCATGAATGGAATGGTACACCACTCAGGGTCCAAGGGCACAGAGGGCTCATCACTCCTCAGTAACTGACAACATCCGTGACCTAGCAGGTGCCATCCATAATTACACCAAGGTCATGGATAGATGGTAGGGTGAGACATTGGATCTCATCCACAATGTCTGGGATGGTTGCGACAGCCATGTGGATGTATGGCAGCAACACTAGCAGCTGGAGGTCACCGTGGATGTCCACCCAGTCATAGCCACTCCCATAGTAGCAGTACCAGCCCCAGCACTGTGCGGGGGGGGCTGTCCACAGATCATCATAGCAGATCATACACATGGCCCTGGTCAGTTCCAGGAGAGACCCGGATCCAGTGGACATCTGTCAAACTCTGGGAATAGTACTTGGTCTGGCTTTGTACCTGATACTGCCTGTAGCACCCATGCCAGTCACAGGTCCCGTGTTCATGGCTGGAGACGGTGAAGTGCAAATCCTACCAGGTACATTCTGCAGCTCTCTCACAATTCCCTGTATAGGGCAGCCACATGGAGGAACTGTGTGCATGCAGACACACACACATAAACAATGAACCTAGGGCAACCACATACCTGCACACATGACATCACCAGTGCCCCATAACAGTACTATGCCCCCTCACACACACACACACACACACACACACACACACACACACACACACACACACACACATGTTGCCAATTGTATGGTTCAGCCTATGCATTTGGCAAACCAACAACACACCCTGTACATATGATGATACCTGTGCCACTCCCTGACATCCGTAACATCGATGCAGGAACAGGCTAACATGGTGCTGATGCACAGGGTGACTGTGCAACAGTGTATCAATGCAATGATGTGTAGCATGTTGTCAGCAGTAAAGTGAAATGCTAATATCTTGGAAGGTGTAGCTGTGCAGACATGATGCATCATAGCTGTAATTAACAATGTTGTATTGTTGTCTCCAGTATCTATTCTGACTGTGTTGTGTTTGTCCATGTACCACATGGCTGATGGGTGTAGTGGTGTCAGCAGGCCTTCTACAGTGGATACCAGTAAGTTTAGTGGGTGGTACACATGCCATGGCTGGGTAAAACACACACTGCCTTTGGTTTGGATGCAGTACAGGTACAAGACCGTACACATGGTTTGGATGCAGTACAGGTACAAGACTGTACACATGGAGGTATGTCCCCATGCAGATAACACATCTGTTGCACATGTAAAACCACCAGGACAGGATAGGCACAACCACACAATGCTACATATGCAGTTTGCAGTGTGGATGACATTGAATGTGCTAACAGCAGGGTGTATGTCCCTCTCCCTACTCCACTGGGATCTTCACCTAAGTGACATGTGTACCAATGCTGGTGGCATAACACTACCCTTAGGAGGGTGTGAGGCACTCAACTACTGTGAATTGGGTAAAAAACAACTAACAACCTGATTACATACACTGTACAGTATTACAGACAGCTATGTGAGGGATAGACACAACAGTAACTACAATAATGGCAGTTGTGACCACAACAGCCACACCCAGTGAGTTATAGCAACCCCAGTAGTGCTGCACTCCTCAACAGTGTTGAGGAGGGCATTGACACATCTATGATCTGTGAGAGACTGTATGTCCACAGGATGGCACCTGTGAAATGTTGGCATATGCCAAGCAGTCCTGGAGGAAACATATTCTGTGAATGGAGGTAGATCCCTTAACAACTACACACATTCCTACATGTGGGATGGTGTACTGTTATTGGATTCTATGAGGGATCACAGCTACTTACTGCGCCTGCCCAGGGGGTTCCCCCAAGCATGACATGTCCCTTGACTGTACTGCATGATATGTTCGTAATGATAGCCTTACATCCTACAGGTGGGATGGAGTACTGTTAACATGTACTGCCATTGTAGTGTAGGGTCCTGCTTATGGGATCTGCTAAGGTTGGTATTGTATTGCAGGCCAGACATGTTTGGCTGGGGGGGGGGTAACTATCCGTGCCAAATGTATGTTTGGGTCTCGCAAACCCATCAATGGTGCATGTGGACATTTATGTTGTGGTTATGTTCCCAGTTCCATCTACAGATGTATGTCCACATATACCTATATTGATATATATGTGTTCACCTTTGACAGGGAGTCAATCATTCCTTTGAATGGCCCTTTCTGCAAACCGAAAGGACTAAACTGTCATTTCTTACTGCACCACAGTTAAAAACACTGCAGATCTAAAGGCACTTTCGCTGACTCCCGAACTGCAAGTTGGAATACATATTGTAATGGCATGGGGCATGCCTCCCTGCACCCCCCTATGGGGGGATAGGCCCCCAACAACTCCCTAATGTGATGTAGTAACTCCTAGTATGCACTACAGTGGGGACAGGCAATTATTCCCCATCCCCACTATACAGGCATCCGCAAACAAATTGCCTAATTTGCAATGAGCGAATGCATAGTGACATTCTCTCATTGCACATTCAATGTATGTATTGCATGATTGTGCAATGTTGAGAACATACTTTTGGCCTTCCAGCGTTTGGACACAAGGATTTCTCCCTTTGAAAGGTGAGCCATATATATGCTGACATAAATGTATTCCTAGTGCTGTATATATGTGGACATGTGGATATATACATATATATCTATGGTTGTATGCATATTTATGTGTATATATAGAGAGAGAGACTGAGAGAGGAGAGAGACAAGAGAGGAGACAGACAAGAGAGGAGAGAGATGAGAGAGGAGAGAGACAGATAAGTGTCTGTATATATTTCTATACTTATATCTACATTTATAGATATGTTATATCCATTTAAAGATGAATGTATATATGCACACAATGCATCTACATGGCGGAATACATTCCCTGTAATGTCGTACACCTGGGCTGGATGATATGTTTATGAAAACATCATACTTATGCATATCTGCCATGCCTTAGTGGTAAATCACTTTGTGCATGGTGTGCAGGGTCCTGGTTTCGAGCCTTGCAAGAGCTGTTTATTTTGCTGCTGGGAAAACACACGCAAACCTGCTTACAACTGCTTTAAGGTGCCTTAATCACTCTCTATCAAACAGGCCGTGTTCTGCCCAGCAACAAAATAAACAACTCTTGCAAGGCAGAAACCAAGGACCCTGCACACCCTAGACAAAGCGATATACCACTAAGCCATGACAGGTACACAAGATATTCAATGTTTCAGAAACATATCAGCTAGTCCTTTCATGCAACAGTACAGAGAATGTATACGAACATCTAGATGTCTGCATGTGTAACTATTTTGTAACCTTAACAGATACAACATACCCATATATGTATACATATATAAATATATATATGTTTTACTAACTTTATATATACTATAACTATATATCACTATCTATGCACATATACTTATATATCTGTTAGCAGATAAATATATCTATATAGGTATATATGTCCATAAATGTGTAGATAGCAATTGCAGATTAACAAATACACCTATGTCCACATGCACCATTAATGGGGTTGAGAGGCCCCACATGCTATACATCTTGTACAAATAGGCATCCCCCCAGAGCCAAACATATGGACCCTGCAATACACTACCAAGTACAGTCTGCCTTCCATAGGACATGTAATATGTGGAAGCCATTAATGTCCCCAGGATACAGATACACAGACACCCATATATGTATACATATATATAAATATATATGTTTAACTAACTTTATATATACTATAACTATATATCACTATCTATGCACATATACTTATATATCTGTTAGGAGATAAATATATCTATATAGGTATATATGTCCATACATGTGTAGATAGAAATTGCAGATTAACAAATACACCTTTGTCCACATGCATCGTTAATGGGGTTGAGAGGCCCCACATGTTATACATCTTGTACAAATAGGCATCCCCCCACAGCCAAACACATGGACCCTGCAATACACTACCAAGTACAGTCTGCCTCCCATAGGATATGTAATATGTGGAAGCCATCAATGTCCCCAGGATACAGATACACAGACACATATATGCAGATAAAGATATACATAAATGTGTGTGTGTATGTGTTTATATATATATATATATATATATATATACATATATATATATATATATATATATATATATATATATATATATATATATATATATATATATATACACACATGTGACTACACATGCAGATATATGTACAGTAAGATACATATGTGACTACACATGCAGATATATGTACAGTAAGATACATATGTAGGAGGTGCACACAATATGGAACAGCCACTATGCCTACAGTTAACACCTGAACAACTGGACACTGTATGGATGACACATACTAATGTCAATCATTGCCTGCAACATATACCCATAGAAAAGTCACAGGTTTGCAGACATGGGAATCCTTTATTCATGTACTATAACAGTTCTATATGCCATATCATATAGATGTTCAAATACTGACAACCATATAAACGGAGTACTTCAACTGTGAAACAGTTACACTAATACAATAGTCTGGAAAGGTTCACAACTGTTGCTGTCCAGGCCAAGCCCTTCAGAATGTACAATAGTACAGACACACTGGACTACAGTGTACCACACAATCAACAGTATGTACTGCAGGTGTGTAGTTCAGCAGCCTCTATCTACACTCTGTACAAACTCCGTAGGCGGTAAAGACGTTTTGTGATCAAATGGGTTGTACCCAGTACATAAGGCATAATGCACAGAACAGTCTGTATGGCAGAAGGCAGTAGGCTTGCAGTACTCCAAGTCATGTTAGTAATGTCAATATAAGTGGAGTATACGGTACTGCACATCCACATACCTTGTGGCAGCTCACCCCTGATACCCCCACATTTTGTAACAGCCTAGGTCATTTATGATGCTTTCCACCTAGACTCAATAATACAAGACCATATACCACTGTTACATGCACTGGCCTCTGCAGTGCATAAGGGCGCACATGTGTTGTGTAGGTGACGCCCACACATATATGGCCCCAGCCCCACTGTATGTGTGGGGAATACAACAGCAGAGGACTAATGGCAGCAATGGCAGTGTGATATACTCACAGCCCACTACAGAACAACCCCCAAAAGCATGACATATGTGCAAAGTTTGGTATATAGATGGGGGACAGAGGCTGGAACACAGGCACATATGTGGAACACTGTTGCCATACACTAAGCAAAGTGCTGGTGTTACAGGATAGTCTGTGACATATCCTTAGTCAGGGAATTGAGGTTGGATATAGACATGGATATAGCCATGTATTGACGGCATGCAACACACACACTGCCAGTGTAATATCTGACACAGGACTTATGTGGTGAATGGACAACACATGATAGGCATACCTCTGTCCAGCAAGAGGTTAGGCCCACAGTAGTGAGCTATGCAGACAGACTACATTCCAAGGTACACTAGTATGTACACACACACACCCTGTAACACCAGTACTATGCAAAGCATTACACAACTCTACACACAGTCTGTCTGTAGTTCCTGATCCGCTGTGAGTGTGCAGGTTCTCCTGTAAGAGGCATTGCTACCTGCTGCCTGTATCACTGATGCCCACACACAGGACAGATGTCCATTACACAGGAAATGTAAAGGGACCACGCCCACATGCTGTAGGGATTTATAGTGGGTAGTTGTCATGACAGTGGTAATTCAATTTAGTACACATGTAATTATATATATACATATATATATATATATATATATATATATATATATATATATATATATATGTGTGTCTATGGTTATCTGGATAAGTATATGTACATATATTTCCACCATATGTTCTGGACATGGAGTGGAGCCATACACCAGCCCCTACAGTCCTAAAGTCGTAGTGCAAGAGGATGACAGGTATGTATAGCAGGTATATTACTAGACTGTTGCTACTGTCATTGGGATTGTCTTCACAGACATGGTGTGTGTGGATGCTGACATCTACTTATAACATGTGTGCCATTGGCTACTGACAGACATCCTACGGAAATCATTGTAAGGTACCACTGCTAGCATGTAATACCCCTGTAAAGTGCATCAGAGATACTGGCCACTATATGTGTAACTTTGGACACACCCTGTACAGTCCAGAGGTATACACATGATCCCTTAGTGCACCACATGTGTACCAGGCCTGCCAATATGGATGTAGACATCCATGTAGATGGGTATAACACATATTGTCTGCTTACATTTGGCACCATAGGTGTTGGATTCACACACACCTGTCTGGCCTGACACATGACTGCTGGTACAGGGGTGCCATGGACACATACCACCCACTAGATATTTACATGCATCTGTACAGAATCACACTGCTCTGTCTGACATAAATGACATTTAAAGGAGGCCCAGCAGCAGCACATCTGGCAAGTATTTGCACATAACATCCCACTGGTTAAGTACACTGAGCTGCTAGGCATGTAACAATGCACTGTGCAGACTACCTCAACACTGGCCTACATCTCGTATGGGGTAGTGCACATGTACCTGCATATATAGCAGGCTCAACAGCCATGTCACATCACAGGGTTAGATACACCTGTGTGACAGTGCATAACCACAACCAATGTGAACACAGCCACAGCCACATATGGTAAGCTTGCATAATATTACAGTATATGGACTATCTGTTCTAAACCATCATCATATTTGCCACTCACAGAATGACCCTACATATACCGGGCTGCTAGACAGTTTGTTATGATGGCTGTTTGTGGTATGGGACATGTTTGTAGGGCCATACACGCAGATGTACGGCAAAACGGTACCATACAGTGGGGCAGCATGCAACATCTGAGAGAAGTGGAGCTAGAACAGTGACATCTACCACAGTCTGTACACATGCTGAAGTACATGTTAACAATACAGACACTGCTGACATTCACCATCAGTATACAGACCTCAGTACTGTACAAACATCCACAGAATGTCCAGCTTATGTCATGAAATATAACCACTACTCTACATGACATGTGTAGCAATCTAATATATCACTGGCTTGTTTTCAGATATGATGACAGTATTTATGGTGTACAGCACATGTGCGCCACTTCATGCACACCATATGTACAAAGGTTGACAGAGGTGTGGCTGGCAGTACATACACAGGGCCAGTATACACATGTTGCTGTGATAACCTCATATATTTTCCATTGTAACAGGGCTTGTTGCTACATATGTCCTATGAGGGATATGAAGTCAGTAACTGTTATGGCCTTCCCCATCTACATATTGCAATCCTCACTACCTTCTGCATTCCAGAGATTGATGCACTGTGGCTAATACATGAAACCATAGGCACAACACTGCCCAGTCTGCAGATGACCCTGCAGATGGGGATTCCTCATATACATGGAACTGACATGGGAGGTATGGCAACATATACAACAGGTATATCCAGACAAACACTATTAAACCAACATTACTCCAAATGTAGTATAGCAGCACTTAGTCTGTAATCAGGTCATGCACATCCCCTCCTGTTGGTTGCCCTCTTTCCATAGTGTATGTTGTTAGAGGTAAATCCCCAATCCATCTTGGATGCTGTTTGCCAAACAGCAAATCTAGTTCCCCAATCCATCTGGGATGCTGTTTGCCAAACATCAAATCTAGTTCCTGCTCTCAGTGACTGCAAAGGCCCAACACCACCATGATGTTCCTAGGTATTGGAGTGTGTTTACATACAATTGGCTATGGAAATGTTACCACAGCTGTTCCACATCCACTCAGCTAGGGGAGGGCTGCAATTTGTGCAGAGGCCATCAGCTGATCATGAGCATCACGTAAAATACACATGCTGCTGCCTAAGCAAGGCAGGTGTGGGTCTCCACATCCACCAGAGAGGGAGTGGGGGAAGCAGACAGAGGCAGATACATGTCAGGGAGGGTAAAACTGAAGCATGTTTGTGTCACACACCTACCAGCACAGGGTATCAAACCCCCGACAACTATGTAGTGCTATCACAGTTCAATGCAGTTATTGGATGCACCACATGGGTTACCTGATGTGGAGCACTTAGAACATATATGTGAGGGTGAGTGACATCTGCAACAGGGATACGGTAGATATACGGCAGGTGTCGTACATGTGCCTGTCTGCATGAACAGGTGCCAGCATCAACACAGGCACACTCACACAGGGATGCACACACATTGACACACTTGGCAGGGCCAGGAGTGCAACTCATCAGTAGTGGGATTGCCACAACACATCAATGTGCAGGTATCACATGCACCACACGGGTCATACGGAGGCCTTATGGGCAAAGAGTATGAATAGATGTCAGGCATCAGACAGCATGTTTCAAAATGCCTTGGGGGGTTGTAGTGAGTGTGGATGTGGACATACACACCATAAAACACACACATTAACACACAGGGTGCCAGTTCTGACATGCATGGGTGCATGCCTACATTGGTGTGTGGTGGTCAATTGTGCCAGCAGGCTGTACAAGGGTAGGCAATGGGTATACCATGGCATCAGGCCACATGACAATGGTTTACATTGTGGCTCAGGCCTGTAGTTACTGCATTTGCCCACACAGGTGGGTACTGCATCCCCCATCCAGTCAGTTGGGTGACTATTGTGTGTGTGGCCAATGCTGTACACCACATGCCATGTATGTGTTCCTTAGTCCATGACATGGATGGTGTCTGGGATGTGCATACCTCCCATATGCATGTACAGTGACATGTGGAACTGTACCTGGGGTGTCTGACCCATGTTGTGAACACAGATTATCATCAGATGTGCCAGTCTTGCCCACCTGTGGCAGGAAATGGTAATGTGCAGCAGGTTTACCCTTCGCCTACATTGATAGCATGCCAACAGCATTCCCTGATGTCAGTGTCATCTGTCCATACAGGGCATGTTGTCAGGCATGGTATGTCCATTGTGAGTCACATGTGAAGGCATCACAGGTGGTGCAGGTGTCCATTGGGGAACATGTTGGACATGCACTGTCTGCATGTACGTGTATATTGGACAGATGGGCAAGGTGACATACCCTCTGTAGCCCACCGCTATCATTGCATAGTTACTATCAGTGAACAATATGCAGTGTACTAACCACTTGCTGGCTGTTGCCTAGACATGTGTGTGCGTATGACATATGGATTGAGTGTCTGCTCTGGGTAATAGTAGGGTTACTAATTTGGATTGGCTGGCCTTGATGTCACATGTATGGGTATGGCTTTGCACCCCAGCCTTCCAGCTAATTTACATCTGTTATCCCTGTATGGCTGACATTGTGATATATAGTAGGGCCACCATAAAAGTAATGAGTAAAAACCCCTCCACATTGGCCACAGGTATCACACACTCATCTCTACACAGGATACGAGTTACACACACACCTATCATGTCTGGGAGGTGAACCCCTACCTAACTAATTTATTACACTACAGCACTATGCAGTTATAGTACGCACCACAGATATTACTGGAGTACTTCTTTCCCAAAGGTGTATTTCACAGTGACTGACATCAGCAGGATTACCAAAGTAGGGCATTTCACCTGTACTGTGAGTGACTTGCCTAAAATGCATTGCTCCCTAAACAAATAATGAGACACAAAATATCCACAACTGTCATGTGGGGGTATAGTACCCCTGACCAAGGCCTATATGACACTACAGCATGGAGTAGTTATAGGTTGCACCACAGGAATTATATGGAATTTTCTCCCCAATGTTGTATTTCACAATGAATGAAATCAGCAGGATTGGCAAAGTAGGTCATTTGAATTGTACTGCAAGTGAGTGGCCTATGATGCATTGCTCCATACAAAGACATTGAAACATATGCAGAACATCCAGAACTTCCAGAACTGCCACGGGTGATGATGGAACCCTACCACAGTTCTAAATTACACTACAGCAGTACACAGTTAACAGGATGTGCTACAGACATTACTGGGCTATGACTTTCCCAGAGGTGTATTTCTAGGTGAGTGACATCAGCAGCCTTGTCAACATTGGGTATATGAATTCTAAGGAGTGTGTGTGACCTAAAAAGCATTGTTCATCACTCTGTCATACATAGACAGAGACACACAGATTCACACACACGATTGTCAAGTCTGGGGTTAGAACACCTACCTAATTACTTTTATCACACTACAGCAGTATGCAGTTACAGGACGCACTATGGAGATTACTGGGCTATGATTTCCCCAGAGGTGTATTTCTAGGTGAGTGACATCAGCAGCCTTGCCAAAGTTGAGTATATGTATTGTATGGGGTGTGAGTGGCCTAAAAAGCATTGCTCTCTACTCAGTCAGATACACAAGCACACAGTTGCCAGGTCTGGGGTTAGAACACCTACCTAACTACTTTATCACACTAGAGCAGTCCACAGTTACAAGATGCACTACGGAGATTACTGGGTTATGATTTACCAAGAGGTGTATTTCTAGGTGAGGGACATTAGCAGCCTTGCCAAAGTTGTGTATATGAACTGTAAGGAGTGTGAGTAGCCTAAAAAGCATTTCTGTCTACATAGAGACCGAGAGATACTCACACAAATACACACTCGCAAAGTTGCCAAGTCTGGGGTTAGGACTACTACCTAACTAGTTTATCAGTACAGCAGTACGTAGTTATGGGATGCGCCATGAGGATTACTGAGCTACAGCTCTCCCACAGGTGTATTTCACATTGGATGACCTCAGCAGGCATGTCATGATACTGCTATGGGGAGGGCATTGCGTGCCGTAAGCCATTCATGTAGGGGTTGTTATGCCACATACGGGCACACATGGGGTCATATGCTACAGGTACATGTATACAGCTACTAGGTGACTACTTCCTTGTACATTCATGTTGCACAGCTGGCACGTGCAACATGCCATCATACTGACAGATACTGGTGGCTAATATCTGCAGAGAGTGACACCTGCACCTCATGTGTTTGGGGACCTTTGGCTGTGTGCTGGGTGGGACAGGCCCACATGGCTCCTTGTCATGGTCACCCTCTTCAACACATCTATGTCTGTCTACCTGTGGCTTACTATAGTGTGTTGTCCTTACACATATATCTGTATTCCTATCCACTTTTTGTGCAAGGCAGGAGTGGTGCATACTGACATGTGTCTGCACTAAGAACTGCAACTGCCAGATATGTCTGGTCCACTGGTGTTTGCTGACATAGCCTTCATGTGTTTTAAGTGTGTGAGCATGCCCAGTATGGACATCTATATTGCATGTGTGGATCAAGTCCAGGTAGCTTGTACTGCAGTGCTGACCTTTGTGCTGTAAACCGACAGGTAGCATGCTGTGTCTGCGAGGTCTCCATTAGTCATTTGGCATTGACTGTTGCTACATTTCTGCATAGCGGGGGAAGGACACCTGTCTGTTTCTACATTTCTACACAGGGGTGGGGGGCACACCTGTTACTATAAGTGTACATAGGATGGTGGGGCACATCTTACACTTTTACACATTTGCTAGGAATGTACTGGTATTTTGAGTACACCATTTCAGTCTGTAGTCTTACCTATCGTGCTGGCTAGAGGCATACCAGTGTACTAAAGATCTTAGCTTTCCCTACCTACATATTAGTTTCTGACTTCCTAGCCTTCACAACTTACATCCAACCGGCTGACCTGCTGTAGTCTGTCTGTGTAGACCTGGGGTAGGGGTTACCCATGGGACTCATTCAGATGCCATAGAACAGCATTTGTTTGTGTTTGTCTACACCTATCCTGCTGACCATGACTGTTGGGTATTGCCCCCCAACTGACATGTGTGAGTCACTTACCTTGTGAGTGTCCCAGTATTGAGGGTGGTGCTGCAGGGCTGCCTATGTCAGATGCACATATTACAGTCCCTATACATGGTTAAGCACAGGTAGTGCCATGTTTGGCATCCCTTTTACTGTATGTGCGAGTCAGAGAGAGGTGTCATTCCATGGGTCCCTACTGTGTCAGTGCATGTGCTATGCATTGCCTCTTTGCCAAGGCCAGGGCATACTGGGCATACCTTCTTCTGCCTACTGGGGCATGCTCAGGTTGTTCCTCCTCTGAGTCACTCTGCACCTGTGCAGGCCTTGGCACTGGTGGGGGGCTGTGTGGCCCTGCCCCATGCTGTTCCTGCTGCAGCTGATTCCACAGGATCATATTGTGTAGCATGGCAGATACAAGGACAATTTGGGTACATATAGTTGGTGAGTACTGCAAGGCTCCACCGGATGTGCCCAGGCACTGGAACAGTGACTTGAGCATCCCAAACTCAAGTTCTGTTGTGATTCGTGTTTCTGCGTGTGCCTCATTTTGGAGTTCTTGTCCGGGTGTGTGTGCATTTCTGATGGGTGTCATCAGCCATGGCTCCAGTGCATATCCAGCACCCCCCACTAGGTGACCATGTGGGATGTCCCCATTGGCAAATGTCTGGTACAGCTGTGTCTGATGCCAGATGTGGGAATCATGGTACCTTCCAGCGCAGCCAGCACACACATTCATTATTATGCCCTGGGCATCACACATGACCTGGCAGTTGATGGAGGGGAAGCCCTTGCTGTTGATGTAGACCTGACCCCGCTCACCTGGTGGTGCTTAATGCATATGTGTGTGCAGTCTATTGCACCCACTACCTCAGGGTAATCTGTGATTTGATGGAAGAGATGGATATTGCTGGCCAACGCCTCAAAGATAATGGGGAAATATATGTGCTCAATGACATGTGCTGACATGGCATCCAGGAACTGGTGGAGTACCCTGGATGCTGATGCCTGTGAAATCCCCATCATATCCCCAGTTGGCCTTTGGAAGGTACTTGTAGCTAGTATTCTTAGGCCTACACATACCTTGATATCCACTGGGATGGGTTCCCCTCTGTTAGTTCTGCGTGTCAGGTGTGACCGGCACAGCTCAACAGTTTGCTGTATGAGGTCCCTGTCCACCTTATAGCACTCCACTATCTCCAGCTCATGTAGCCCTTGGTAGGTTACCCTGGGTCTGTACACTCTTCTCCATCTCCTCACTGTGAGATGCGCAGCAGCATTCACATCCTCACCACCCTCAGCCTCTTGCACATGCTGGTTTATGATAGTAAAAGTAGCCCCTAACATTTTTCCTCTTCCTTTCGCTTGTAAAATTTCACCATCTGTATACACCGGTGGTGCAGAGTTTTTGGGAAAAACAAGGGGGAAAGGTGTTTGCATAGTTTATAGTGGTGTGCTGGGCTGGGCTGGTCTGCTGCCTGTGTAATTGGCTGATTCTGATACATTTCACCTGTCAGCTAAACTAGTTCTCCTTGAATACCTTCCTACTGCTGTTTTCCCTTCCCATTACCTCCTTGTCTAGGCCCGTGTGCACGCCGTGCAAATGGAGTGCTCAAATGTGCACAGAGCTGTTTTTTCCTGGTTTAACTTCCTTTTTCTTCCTATAAAACCTGGTGCGTGACACACACACCAACTTACACTTTGTAAAGAGTGCTAGGCAGGTTTAGACACACCCCTAGCTTCGCTGTGCTAAGCTAGAGGCAATCCCGAGCCACAGGTCTCCAATCCACTTACAGTATGCCTGACACCCCCCCTCATGATGTCACCTATATCTTAGTCTTGCACCCAGCTATTTATACTCTTACACTCTTTGGACCTCCCTCACACCCTGGTGAAATCTGGGATTCACAAACCTTTCCCTCATTTGCATAGGATTGCCTGCTAATACATAGTTACATGTCCCCCACTGAGCCTCACCTCTTAGTAACCATTACCCACTGGCCAGGTTGTCTTCTGCCCGCCATTGACTTGCATGGCAGAATACTGATTTTAGTTAGAATGCTTATTTTAAGTTTATTTTATTATTTCCTCCCGATTCCATTTGTGCGTCGCTGCCCTATGCTTAAACAGGCGAGGTCGGCAATTAAAAATGAAAGGTTGTTTATTTGTTCTTTTTTTTAACAGTTTGCAATGCAAATGGCCTTTTATATGGCCATTGGCATGCTTCCTCAAAGATATGCAGCCTTTATTTGGAGCTGCCATAGCTCTGTTTTGTAGATTGCAGAACTGTAACCTAGTACATTTCTGCACACTGCACACGTCCTGCATGGACAGCTGCCAGCTTCCTGGATCACATATTACCTTCATTTGCATGGTTTTCACCTGCAAATGAGGGTAATTTGCATACAGGAGCATAGTCCATGAAGGCTTAGTCTAAGAGCTCACGTGCATGTCCCGGGAGCTCGTTCCTGGATCGCATGTCTGCCATATTGCTAAAAATAGCTCTTAGACTAATCCTGCATGCTATAACAGGCTTTGTAAATCAGGGGGAATATCTTACACTGTACTTTATCTGCATTAACCTAAGCAATTCTATCATAACTGATTTTTATACTCTATTGTCTCCACTTTTTTTTCACTCCCTAACTCCTATCTCCTCCTGTATCTCCCTACTCATCTCCGCTCACTGCTTTCAACCCTTATACTTAAACCTGCACTTCCTCCCCTCACCTAAACCACTCAGAGGTTACATGCTTATTGTCTCTTACCTACACCTGCAACCATTTCTGTCATACTTCATAATACTATACATGCCACAGCCCCCTGCATTCTCACCAATTTATTAGCCATGTCTTATTTCCCTCTCAATAGCTACTCTTCTCCCTAACCCTTTTTTTCCCTTGGTGTTTTTGTAGGTCAGCAAACTACCTCCTCTGTCTTTACCAGCGTTTGCCCCATCCTACCTAGTGCTACCTGTGATCATGTCCCTACGTTGGTGTACCCCTCCGATATAGGACTGTTGAAGTATGTCCTGCTTAAGTCTGAAAAGGTGTTAGCATCTACCTGTACTGAATCTGTTGCTCCCATGGTGGCCATCTCCCTTGCACATCTGTGGACTGATCCCTGTTTTATTCTCCATCTCCTGCCTATTCCTTGTTTCTTTTTTTTCCCATTTGTCCTTGCCTATCTTGCTCACTGACCTGTCTCTTCCTAATCTGATGTATCCCTACTTCACCTGTCTACTCTTTCTGACTCTCCAGCATCTTTATTCCTGCTCCCTTACCTCAATACATAGAGAACTCCTTAGTCAATCTCTCTCTGAGCTTTTGCTGGCCCATCTCCTATTCACACAGTTGTTAAAACTTTCCTGCTCAAACAAATTGTTTTTTTTTCCTTCCTCCCTGAGGTGTTTCTCTGTGGATGCAACATCTCTTTGGTGTTCCCTTCCTCAGCTTGCTACTGTGCTTTTATTTCTGTTACTATCTCCCCTCCTGCTGCTCTCCCTTCCCCTTTATCTTACTTTTCCCTGCCACTATTTACTGATTTCTGTCCATTCTGTTATCCCTGACTTATCCCCAGTAATTATTTCTGCCATATCTGTTGGGTACGCTGCTTTTTCCATAGATTTTTGTGGCTATTTAAACTATTGCGCGGCTCTCCTGCACCATCTTTACTCTCTCTCTCCTCCTCTTTACAATCAGTCCTTTGGTGTGGTGTGGTCATCTACAGGTGAGCCTACATTCTAGATGTTCAGCTGAACATAATGATTTGTACTGGTTTTACAAATACCATGGTCAATTGCATCTTTGTTTGATAACTAAATGCTGTGCTTGGTTATTGAGCCCTTTTCTGCATCTTAAATCCTGGAGCTACCTAGCAACCCATCAGGTGCTGATTGTGAGTCGTAGTCTCATTCCTAATGTATAACCTGCTATTTTTTTATGCCTTTTTGCACCAGAGTGATCTGCCGACCATACTGCCATTAATTTGTGAACTGTAGCCCTCGAGCTAGGGTGCAACTTGCTATTTCACTGTTCCAGCATTAGCTCTGGGTGATGTTTAAATGCAGGTCTAATTATTCACCAGTCTGTTATACAATAAATCTGGACTTCAAGTCCCACTGTGCCACTAGCGTTAACACTGCTTAGATCTGCCTGCGATGGCCGTGCACTTATGTTAAGCACACTAGATACTTAACGCTTCTCTGGAAGCCATGTCCCACATGGCAATTTTAGTGTTACCTAGAGGAAGGTCTTTCCTTAGACAGTGTCTCTGCTCTGTGTGTTGTCTTATCTCCCTATCAGCGACTACCACAATTTGGCGTTTTAACTGTTCCTCCCTGAGGTGTTTCTCTGTGGGTGTTCTGCCCACATCATAGCACTATAACCACACTGTTTTCCTTCTTATAAACTGTCAATCAAGCCCGAGATTCAGGACACTTAGTATCCACAGTTCTCCTCGATCTCTAAAGCATTCGATACTCTTTCCCATAATCTATCATCTCTCAAACCTACATCTCTCACCAAATACTTTATCCTGGTTCTCTAGTTACCTGTCTAATCTCAGGCAGTTAAGTGGAAGAACACCACCTCTACCTTCTTACCTACTCCAACCAGCGTACCACAGGGGTCCATCCTCGGACCTATTCTTTTTAACATCTTTATCAATAACTTTCACACTGCTATTCCTGATACCAAAGTTATTCTATATGCAGATGATTCAACTTTAGTCTGCTCTGCCTCAAACCTCCCTGAACTGCTGACTATAACCCAAACTACTTTTTCAACTACTGAGAATTTGGATGCGCCAAAACCACCTCTCACTCAATGCAAATAAATCAAAAATTCTACTATTCCCTCCCTCAGACTTTCTCTTATGACAAAAATGCATTCATAGTCCTTAGCCAGACCAACTCACCTACAGAAATGGTCCCTTTCGCGAAAGATCTTGGCATAAATATAGATGAACTAGACGAACACCTCAAGTTTGATATCCGTAGTCAACAAAATATAAAGAAAACCCACCAAAAGCTAGGTATGCTTTATAGGAAACTAGACATACTCTGGCTACTACTTACCTTCTCCTATCCTTATTATATGGAGCCCCTCTTCTAACTATCCTGACCGCGACCATCACTCCTAAACTAGAAAACTGCTATAACAAGATCTCTAAATTTGCCACCAGATCCAAAGATTCCTCCCATCACTGCCTTACCCTTCAACCTCTGAACTGGCTAGAACTCACAAATTACCTAGACTACCTCCAACTTACCACGGCACACAGACTTGTATTTCACCCAAATAAATGTCCAGCTCTAACAAACATCCTTCCCCCCTACACCCCTAATAGAACTCTCAGATCAACACCAGAACTTAATTACTATCCACAAACCTAAACATCCTGCTGGCCAACTTCTCCTCTCTTACTCACTAGGCAAGAAATGGAATTCTCTCCCTTCCACACTAAGGGCGATATCAAATTCAGAAAACTTCAAAACCCAGCTTTTCGTATACCTGTCCTCCAAATGGAAATCTATCTGCTTTCATCCTACCTAATTCTATTTAAGTAAATGCCCCAAGAAGGTTTTTCTCCTGGGTTTCTAACCTCTCTAACTCCCATAACTATTTCCTAGAGTGGACTCAAGTTCTCTGCAACTCCTATACCTACTCAACACACAATTTCAACTTTGTAAATACTGTAAATAGCATTTTACTTTAAATGAGTGCATGTAAAGTGTTTCCACACTTCAAATGTAAGAATGCATGCTCAAATGAATCTGTACAGTACAACCCTTAGATCGATCACAGTGAACTTTGTTGATCATGCTTGATATTGTATGTACATATTTGTAAACTGTACTATATACTGTACCTTTTATACTTTATTTTCTCTATTGTGTATTATGGAGCTTTTCTCCCCAGGCCTCCACTGAAAACGGGCACATTTGGGCCCAGTGGACTTCCCTGGTAATCAAACTGGAAATAAATAAATAAATTAGCAAAATGTTCCACCTGGCAAAGCAGTCTGGACTTCTTAGCTTCACAAAACTCCTGTAAGAGTGACCTCAACTTTCTGTTGGTGATATCTAAGACTCTTTTAAAAAAAAAATGCAGACCCTTAACTGTATTATCAGCTATTCTTTAAAGGGGTGCCTACTGTATGCAGTATTATCAGGAATACCAGAAAACTGGTTCAAAGACAAATGCATGCATTTCTAAATTTAGTATAAATATACCTATTTAAGTGGAAATCACAATGCTGTGTTACAGTACACATAAACACACATACTACACCATGAATATATTCATAAACACACATACTACACCATGAATATATTTATGCACATCACACAAACAATGCATGGCCTTGTGTCACAGAAACATGGATTAAAATATTTTAATTTACTGTGTAAATTACTTTTACATTGAAAGCAGAATATATAAAAGAAAACTCACATCCATACACCAGTTAAATACATAGAGTGATAAAGCCTTCTTTCTTCCATTTGTACTACATTTTAATTTGTGTAAAACATTTTAAGTACATTGCATTTTCGACCTATTTCTAGCATAACACACTTTCTTATAGCTCTTAAGTTACAAGTACGTCAATACTTCCCCTTAGCAATTGTGAAAAATTAATACATAATTAAAAAACACCTCAGATATTAATACAACGAATTGCAAAAACCCTACTTATTGAATGTTTGGGTCACATCTATAGTCCAAAGCACACCAAGAAGAATTCCTGTGACAGTATAAATAAATAAAGCTGATTATCTGATTGTAGCTGCCTGATTTAATGAGACAGTAGACGTTTGGTGTGACAGTTTCCCAATGCTTCCTCACTTTAGAGGAGTACTCTTCTAGAACAGCTGGTTTGATTCTTGCTAACAACAACATGTTATGTTTATTGGCAGATGGTACTGGCATGAAAAAATAAACCACATTTTCATTTGAAAGTTATTAACGGAAAAAAATCACACTGATTGGGTCTTGTATTTCATCTTGCGTGCAAAGGAAGAAAGCATGGTATTTCTTATCAACACAGCAGGAAAACAAAGACATGCATCTCAGGCTGATGGCATTCAGCAAGATCTTTCTGTTGCATCTAATGATGCAAAGGAGGAAAATATCATTTGGCAGGTTACTGCCTCATCAAAAAAAAAAAAAAAAAAAAAAAAAATTAGAACAAAATTCTGCCATCTCCAAAAAAAGCACCACCACAGTGACTTATCTGTGTCATGAGGCAACTGTTCTTATGTAGGAAAATAAACTTTTGTCTGATGTTAACTAGTGTATTAATGTTAGTCTGTGTCCTAGCTTTGTGGGAATACACATAGCATATTGTTTGCTTCTTGTATTAACATGGCAGACCCAACAGCAGGTCTTTCAGCAGGAAGCCTGTGCAAATGAAATGTACTGAATCCAGTACAATGTTGTTTACTAACTTCTCTGAGTCATAATAAAATACATAATCCATGACAGTAACTATGTCAAGACTTGAATTCTAACTCTCACACAGTGGTGCTAAAAAATTATTTACAGTTTCAGAAGCAAAATGTTTTTTCTCACGTATTGCATTACTTGGAAACAGATTACTCCTGTTAGTCTTGCAAAGACATTTGATGTTATTTTATATCAGAAAAAGCACACAGAGACACAGATTCAAATGTTAACCATCTATTAGGGGAAGCATTTGTTTTGTCATGATCTCAACAAATGTTTTAGGAACCAGTAACACATTCAAAAACAAAATCTAATGGGGGTGAATCCAGAATTCAGCACCCCCTACATGAAATACATCACTCATACATGTTGGTACCTTTTTTAATGGCAGCTGCCATATATTATGGCTGTAATACAGATGCAATCAATTATGAATGTGTTTGTGTGTTTATAAACAGCTAGTACCTTTCTGGGTACATTGCATTTCCGTAATACCTGTCTACTGCATCATTCACTGGGGGGCACATCCTGGCTTTACTAATACTGGCCTTTCCACAGATGGAAAAATAATGAAATAATGTACTGGTCTAATCATGGCAAAACTGCTGCCAGCCAAGTGCTTTCAGAGAAAACTACTTGCAAGTGAACCAGTACTGCATTAATACCAAGCAAAACACCTAGCCAGATTCAGCTATACAACATTAATTTAAGTTTTATCTTGGGAAAGTAGACCCATTACAAATGAGGCCAACTGTAAAATCATCATACAACTGCAGAGCACAAATTTTCACCGAAAGCCATAGAATACATACAAAGCAAATAACCCTGCATTATATTAAGGTTTTGAAATTTAGGTAGTATGTGTCAATAGAAAATAGCTGGGTAAAACACTAAAATGATGTTATTACTCACAAGTACACACGCTATAGAAATGGGAGAGGGTTTAAAATAACAGGAACACCATTTAGACACAGCAGGTAGAATATTCTAATGTGTTTACATCATCTGTCAGTTTTAAGACAACTACAAACTGAAATACAAAATGCTCGTGGTGCTTAGATCCTCTCAGGAGTTAAGAGGCAGCACATACTTACCATGCAGAATGAGAGCTAGTCCTATATTATTCCTAGAAGCATTACAGCAGGAGAACACCACTCCAACAGTAGATTATCAACACAGCATAAGGGAAGTGGGACCTCCTTCAACATTATATTATCAACATAAATACAACATTAGTGGAAACACACTGTTGCAACATATTGGCAACATAGTCATAAGAGTTGTGTCCATGTTCAGCACTATATTATTTATAGATATATAACAGCAGTAGGACCCCTTCAAATGCTGTTATCAGTTACACTGCAGTACTGGAACCCCCTCCAACAGTACAATAGTGAAAGAAATATCACAGCAGTGGGACTTTCATCAAGAGTATATCATTGACAGGTACCTCACAGTGATAAGACTTTTTCAAATATTGTATTATCAAGAGAAGTGGTTCCTCTCCAACATTACATTATAAACAAAAACTTTACTGGAGTGAAAACCCCTGAAACAGTACGCAATCAATGTAAATATAAGATAAATGGTTTCCCTTCAAAATTCTGTTATTGTCAGAAACATCACTATAACAAAAATACTGCCAAAAGAGTATTGTCTGCAGAAACATCATGGCAGTAGGAAACCAAAAGTGTTTCAATAATATAGGCTGAACTACTTTGCATCTAAATTAATAACAGGTAAAGTGTTATCAGAAAAATACAGACTGACAAAAGAAAGGGAAAAAAATAGAATGCCACCATGGAAACCTCAAAATGAGGACATTATAAAGTAACTAAGGTAAGGGGCATCAGTATTAAATGTAAAAAAGGAACAGATCAGGAAATACTCCTAGATAGATGCAGCAAAAGCAAAATATAACATCAAAATAAATTGGGCTTTATCATGAATTATTTCCAATAATAATCTATAAATATTAGCCCAAGCAGAGCATTTACAAGGTTTATAGACAAATGTAAAGGAAAGATATAAAATTCATTGATGACCCACAAAAGGCTTATTGGGAAATGGGAAACAAAGCAAGAGTAGTAGTAAGACCACCTCGAAAAGAAAGCATTCACATTTTGGAGAAGTATTTATTATTATTATTATTATTACTATTTATTTAAGTTTGATGACCAGGGAAGTCCACTGTGCCAAGAAGAGCCCGTTTTCAGTGGAGGCCCAGGGAGAAAAGCTCCACAATAATTGCAAGTTACATTTCACATGTTACAAAAGGACTAAGTTCATACAGCTAATTTACAGATAAGCTCCATGATATTTGCAATTGGCTTGTCACAATGTTACAAAAATGAAAAGACATAATTCAATACAAAAATTTCAACATTTACATAAAGTGAATATTTTTGTTATAAACTTAATTGTAGGTTTAACATTTCAAAATATACAGCTGCTAGCCATTAGTAGGTTAGGAAAATATTATGAATGGAGAGGGTAATAGTATATTTGAGATTGGAGAGTATAGTACAAGAGATATTAGAGAGAAAATTAGTTTTTAGTAAGGGAGGGATTGTTTAGGGTGAGATTAAATAATAGTAGAGGTAGATGAGTCAGTGTAAGGTGGAATGAGGGGGGAGGGGTTTACGTTGGAGCATGGCAAGGGAATTCCCATTTGGAAGAGAGATGAGAGAGTAGGTGAGATTTGAAATTTGTATGGTTAGCTAGGTTGCGTAGGTGTGTGGGGAGAGAGTTCCACTGTTTAGCTATTTATCTACTTGAAATGTGCACTTCCTCCAAAAACTTCTGGCATAATTACAACAACAAAACCCAAAGTAACAAATTTCTTCAACTTCTCATCATCACTATTCAACTGTAGTAATGTTTGTTTGTGTCTTTCGGCTTTTCCCGGTTAAGGGTCGCCACAGCGGAATGTATCAACTCATAAACTCAAACTTCTCCCCATCAATAACAAACTCAGATTAACTCCCAATATTTTATTCCAGTCCTTTTTCAAACCAATTACTTTGCACACACTATAATTCACCTCCTGCTATTTTCTCAAAGCAGGGATATTCACCCAACTCTTGGCCCTTCCCTCTCCCCCAATATAAACCATTTTCTCTCTTCTTCCTTAAACATAGTCACAAACACTCAAACCTTATTATGATAACAATCAACATAAGGAGCATCTGTAATAAAATTACTGAATTTCATGCCTGGCTCTCTCAATGCATCCCTGATATAGTAGCTTTTACATGAACATGGCTAAAGCCGTATATATTAGACACTGAAATAGTTCCAAGCGGTTACAATATCTTACAAATGATAGACTCCTAAGGAAAGGTGGCAGTGTAGCTATAATCTATCGCAACTCTTTAACCATTACATTCTTTCCCAAACCTGTCCCAACCTTCAGCATCATGGAATTTATATCAGCATCATTACAAATAAACAATTATAAAAACCTATGCATAGCAGTAATATACATCCCCCCAGGCCAACATCCACCTAATCTTGAAATTTTTCTAGCATGGGCAACCCAAAATGTATCCAACCAAACTATCATTCTAGGAGATACTAACATCATCTGGCAAATTCTGACTCCCCTGCTTATTGTATTAACTTGTACCGGTTCACATAAATGGTCACATGCCCCACCCAAACACTAAAAAAATCAACCAGAATCCACCCTAGATTGGATCCTAGTTTCAGATTCACAAAAATATCCCAACATTGGTACTCTCACTAACATTCTCAGTGATCATCTACCTGTCCGTATGCATAGAACCCATACTCAGGTTCTAAAATTCCAACTCATACAGACCATCCAGGAACCTAACTAATTATAAGCAAACAGCCTTCAACAAATTACTAAATTCTGATAATTGGACCCCACTAAATTCCTTACCATTAGAAGAAGCAATATACTATTTTATTAAGATCTTCCTTAATACCCTAAATACTTTATCTCCACTTTAATACAAAAGAACAAAATTCACTCATGCTCCCTGGCTTACCAAACCAACTAAAAACATGCTTAGATGAAAAGACCAAGCCTGGAAAGAATAGCATAAAAACAAAACTCAAACAAATGAAATTAATTTCATACAGCTTCATAATAAAGCAAAGAAATTAGTCAAAAATGATAAAAATCTACTTCTCACTACAATTATCTAGTTCAAGAAATAATCCCCAAAAATTCTGGAAATCAGTCTCTTCACTCATTAATCCTGGGACAACACAAAACCCATCACCTTTTCCAGACAAAGACCCACAACAAATAGCCCATGCTTTCAACTCCCACTTCATAGATAGCATCCTTAAACTTGTCAATAAACCCCCACCCAAAACCAACAAAACCACCAACAGCAAGATAACCACCTCATACTCAACTCCTAAGGACTCCAGCACATACCCCTCACTCCACAATAATAAAAACAACACCCCAACAATTTCCACATTCTCTTTAAAACCCATCCCAACCTCCCTAATACTCAAATTGCTAAATAGACTAAGACTTTGGCTCCTTATCTGCTGACAACCTCCCCTCCGAATATCTGAAACTTGGTGCCAAAGCAATAGCAATCAGTATTCTAATTATTAGATCTATCTCAGAATCCATAATCCCTCAAATTTGGAAAAAATCCATTATAACCACATTGCATAAAAGGCAGAAACACATATGATTTCATCCCATTTCTATTCTGTCTCCTTTATCGAAAATATTAGAAAAATGTATACAAAGTCAATTACTAAAACACTTCTGTGATAACAATCTCCTTGTCACTACCCAATATGGTTTTTGAGCTGCACGCAGTGCTACAACAGCCCTACTGTCCTTTACTGTTGCTGTGAACAAGGCTTTGGACACTGGTCTATTAAAATCAGTACTTTTACTTGGCCTGTCCAAAGCATTCGACACAGTATGGCATACTAAACTAATTCAGCAACTTGCAACCATAGGATGCTCCTAGCATACCTTTACATGGCTCTCCAACTACCTGAGCAATAAACAACAATCAGTTAAATAGCAAAACAAACAATCTGGATACATAGTCAATAAAAGAGGCATCCCACAGGTGTCCATTCTGGGACCTCTGCTTTTCAATGTGTTCATAAATAATCTTCACTCTCTCTTCAAAGTTCACTCACCCAATACACTGATTCTGCTATCATATCCTCCTCCAGTAACTCATCAGACCTCCAAAAAAATAGCACAAAAGGCCTTTACAAACAGAGAAACTTGGCTAAATGAGACACAACTTCTTTTAAATCGTAAAGATTCCTTACTATTGTTTTCATCCAAACCACCTCCACATGACTTTAAGATTTACTCACATAATAGGACCAAAATTGAAATATTAATGTCAGCAAAATTACTAGGCATTACTATCGATGATAAACTATCCTCTGAGCAACATATTCTAAACACAATAAAAAAACACACTTTAAACTAGGCAAACTCTGTAGACAGAAGCTATATATGGATAAACCCACAAAAATTTAACTGGCAAATACCCTCCTACTCCCATCCCTTCTCTATGGTTGTCACATCTTTACGAATCTGCATACATCCCTAAGCAACAAACTACAATCATGCTATTATAAAATAGCAAAATGTGCCACTGTACTATCATACCAAACATGGTGGTGCTGTGGTAGTGTTGTCGCCTCACAGTAAGACGTTGTCCTATTCGATTCTCAGCTAAAGCGTTTTCTGTGTGGATACATGCGTGAATGGGCGTACTTTCGTTGAAGGTTGTGCGTCAGGGCTGGCAACCCGGTATGTAAAAATCTACTGCCAATCATTAGCGGACCGGAGTTCCGCTGTGGCGACTCCTAACTGGGAAAAGCCGAAAGATACAACCACAACAACTATCATACCAAACTCACCACTGTCCACCCATTAAGGAATTGAAATGGCTCAAATTCCCCCACTTCCTTCATTACAGCCAGCTAACACTAGCTCATAAACATATATACAACCCAGATAATTGCCCTTCTATCCCACAATTCTACACTCCCCACAGAAATATTCAGTCCACTAACAAACAAACTCCTAAATGTATTTAAAACTAATAAAAGGACTGGACAAAGCCTGTACTCACACTCTGTACCAAAATTATGAAACACCCTATCCCCCTCTATCATACAATTGGATTCTTTAAAAACTTTCAAACTCACTTAAAAAAATAACTTCCTCAATAAACCAATGTGCCCCTGTGTACAAAACAATAGACCACTTTAAACTATGTCTAACACATCAAAGTAGTATGACTCCTACCAACTTCAAGACACTCTTTCCCTGTAAATATGATCTCATTTTTCTTTGGCATTTTTTCCTGTCGTTATCTCAATATGAAGCCAAAATGGGCCATGTGTTGACATGCAGCAACATTTTTATAATGAGAATGTATTTACTGTCCATCTCCATTTTCTGAGTTGCCACTAAAAAATATTCTATGCATATTACAAACGCTTAACTAGATTATGTAAACCTTTGCACTCTGTTTAACTAATCTTTTGAAAATTGTGTATGCTGTAGAACTGTATAAAACTTTATACTCAATGTATGTCTCATCTTTAGAAAATTGTGTAAAAACTAATGGATACTTCTGTAAATATAATATGGTGTTAAATACTTCTTGGATTTGTAAATGGAGCTTTTTTCCCCGGGCCTTGACTGAAAATGGGTTTTTGACCCAGTGGACTTTCCCAGTCACAAATGTCAATAAATAATAAAATAAATAAATAAATTTAAGGAGCCCAAGTTGAACATAAAGGTACTGAATGCAGAGAAGAGTTACAAGAAGCAGTAAAAACATTTAATACAGAGGATATGAAAGAGAATGAAACACAGTCAGAAAGACTGATTACAAAATAAAGAAAGGTTCATAACTTGAAAACCCAGGGACCAGATTCCATACCTAAGTTTGGGCTAAAGGTATTAAGATTATTGGTGAAAGACTTAGCCCTATTTCCATGACATTCTAAATAGACAACAACATTGTTAAAAATGGGAAAAAACTTTACTTCCAAGCAATGGAATCAAAACACAATGCAAAAATGAACAAGACTTAAGTATTGCATGGACAGAATACATAAAAAACATTTGACTGCATCCTACATGCATGCATTATGGAAAGCTTACAGAGGTGACAGAGACACCCTACGTTAATCAATTATATAAGAATGATTTATGAAACAGTGGAAAACTGTTTTACTACTTATTGCAATCTAAATGTGGATGTTGCAGGGTGATTTTTGTCCCCTCTGCTCTTTTGTCTTGCCCTTAACCTACTAAGCTCTTTACATAACTGATTAGGCTATGGTTCCAACACCCTTGTCCAATGGCATCTCATCTACATCTTGTTAATTTAAAACTGTATAACTCATTAGACAACCATCTGAAAGATTAGCTACAAATGGATAATGCTTTCTCTGATGATATTAGAATGAGATTTGGCTTTGGTAAATGTGTGCAAGCAACACTTAAAGAGGGTAAGCTGAGACGCTAAGAAAATATTAATCTGGTTAAGGAACTTGAGCAGGAGGGAGTGTATAAACATTTGGGAACGGATGGAGGATTAGCAATATTACATAAAGAAATGAGACAAAAGCTTAGTAAAGAAAACTATAGAAGAGTAACATTAATAGTGAAAAATGCTATCACAACTAGGAATAAAGTTCAGACAGATTGACTGTCCTCAAAAATCATTTCATTGGTTTGATAAACTTGTTTTATATTGATCAAATGACATATAAAAGCCAGTGCATGTCAAGATTATATATCTCTTAATCTGCAGGAGGTATGGGTCTACCCAAAATGAAATCCATGTATAGGTCTACAATAGCATGACTGCATACATATCTGTTGACATCATCAGAGCAGCAGAAGCATTTTGGAATGAAGTGGGAACAGAAATCAAGCCAAAGTAGATAAAAGTCAGGTGGCAGTAGAAAGTATGAAAAAAATAAACAGGAGCAGAAGAAAAGGAAAGTAAACTGGAAAGCCCACAGTTACGGGAGCCGTGTACAGACAACTCCATGAACAGCCACAAGTTGGACAAGATTTGATGCATGAATTCAGTGTTTTAATTACAATTTACTATAATGGAGACAAAACCACTGGAACTAGGATTTTTAGGAAAGGGATGGAACAAATCACATAGAAATAAGTGAAATATGTGGAAACAAAGCATGCAAAATAATATTCAGTAGGAGAAGTGAGTTTTAAGGGAAGGCAGTAACTGAGCAATATCTGAAATGCTGGAGTGAATACAAAATATTAAAAAAAAAAATCTTATATAAGGTATAATGCTTGAAAAAAATATTAACATATTTTGTTTTATTTTTTGATTACTGTATGTATACCTATATCTTAAACTAATATTTAATGCAGGTTAAATCAAACAATGAAAGCATAATTAATAATGGTGACTCATGATAGTGGACTACATACCTGGTTTACACAGTACATAGAAAAAGTGAGAGGCACAGAACTATAAACATTCCAGTTGCTGGGTACAATATTTTAACAGCTGAGTGCCTGAATATTGAAAGGCATACCAATGTCACAAGACTTTTGCACTGAGGCTGTCCAAACATTATAACACAGAGGTAGCTGAGAAACATTGGAAACATGAACCACAAAGAAGTTATGATCACTTGGCATCATGCAACACCAAGTATTAAAAAAGTTAAAAGCAAGAAAACCAGATATAGTAGAAAAAGAAAAAAGAAAAATTAATAACTAAAACAGCCTCACTTAAAGATTATAATGCCCTGCACACTAAGAGAGAGAAAATCATAAAATACCAGGATATGCAAGTAGAAGATAGAGTAATATGGGTTGTCCAGACCCATTTAATGACAAATGCATGCCGAAATAGCATATGGCGACCTTTATTGACTACAAATGTAACACCACTTTATTGAACACATTCTTAAATTACCAATCAATAATGCCACATAACATTTATTAATCACAATGTTAACATAACTTCATATAACAGTTAACCAGGGCAGTGTAGACTGCTCACTGTGCCTGAAGTAAGCAGTGTTGCCCTAACCACTCACTTACCCTTACTGATCAGAAGCAGCATATCCCCACTCACTTCTGTAACTATTGAGTCCCTTTCGAAACTCACCAACACCAGAGGTGGAGTAGAAGAGGGCAAGCCTGCCTTTATTCTCTTCCAACCATCCACCACATATGAAATTAGTAAATCCCCTTCAAGTAATAACAACTAAGGGAGGGCTGCAGGTTTATGCCAAAACCTCGTCTCTCAGCTCTGCTACCCTCATCTAAATGCCTTAAACCATTCCCTATGCTTACCTCACTTTCTCCTCAAACTTCCTCACTCCAAATTAATCCTTTCTTAGGCTTACCCACCTGAACTCTCTATTCCTTCTAACAATAACCCAACACACCAAGTCCCCTTCCCCTCAATTAATTCTCCCTTTCTACCCTGCCCCTCACTACCCTGCCACTTAAAATGGTTCTGGACAACTTAGTGTTTGCCCAAACTGCATTTGTCCAGGCCCATTTAATAAAAACTCCACACTGAAATAGCATATGATGAACTTTATTGAATACAAATTTAACACCACTTTATTGAGCACATTCTTAGTTACCATTCAGTAATGCCAAATAACATTTATTAATCACAATATTAACATGAGTTCATATAACAATTAACCAGGCCAGTATAGTCTGCTCACCCTGCCTGAAGTCAGCAGTGTTGCCCTAACCACTTACTTACTTAATAGTTGAATGGCCAACCCACTCCTTCTTTTTGAACCTGAAACACCAACCGTCCCCTTTATCCCCAAAAAATGCCATATCCCCAAAACCCCTGTGACCCCAGAAATGTAGGAGAAACTGTCCCCCTCCTCAGTCACAGGTGATCTCATGCTACCAAGACTACCTTCCTAGCACTCACACTGAGATGCAGGGTTTCCTCCTGCACAGCTGGAACAATTGTGTAAAAATGGCAAGCCACCCATGCACAATGCCTGGGGTTGAACCTTCAACAAACTCCTAACTCTTCACACCTCCTTTACCCCACCTGGAAGCTCCCACAACATTGTCAATCATTGTGGTTAACCAAATGTCTGGATGCCTAAACTCCCATCTCAGCAACTGATTGACCACCTTCCTTTTATGGAACTGCTACTCATACCAGAGCCATGTGTTCCCCATTTGCAACCTTTAAGCCTTCCAAATTGTGAGAATATATGCTAACAGCGGTAGCACCATCAAATTGTCCTTCTCCATCCAAACCACTATGTAGTACACAAAACCTAGTACCCAATTGTCCCATGTACTAGCACGCATTCTTGCCACTCTCCACCTACCCACGGCTGCTAAAGCTTCTATCAGGTCCTTGTTATTGACCGATTCAGCTTCTAGCAAATGCAGAACCCTTTCTGCATCAATTAATTCAAAAATACTAATGTATTCCCCTTTCCAAATTGGCTGCATGCCTCTCCACCTCTTAGTGCAAGAAATCTGAACAATCTTGAAATAATGGGGGGACAAAGGGCCTAAAATACGAACATATTTAAATATTGCTTTTATAAACCTTGAAAGCCACTAGATAACAGGGTTGATTTTTAGCACACTTTCCCTGGCATCACCTGAAAAGTATTAAGTCTGAATCTCAAATGAATGCTGTTATTCCTGAACTTCAAGTCATAGTGACCTGCCAGCAAACCACAAAGTCTATGAGAAACAGACCAAATTATGAGGCAAAACCTACTAAAACCCAACCCTACACCTTGTGTTGATGAGATGAATACCTTAACCATTATTCCAACCCCACCCACACATCCTGTGAAAATCTGTACAGAGGAGAGCTATAGTGCGCTGATCCTGGTCAAGCACACATAACCGGTGACGTTATTCCAGTCTGTTAATTGCACTATGCACATGTGATTAACTGCCGTTACTCACACCCACAAATCCACCAGGCTTCCCATTCCACCAATGCAAGAAAAGCAAAGTCCATCACCATGTCCATGCAACATCCACGCTGATACCCACAGCATCCCTCCCCAACCCCCAACCACCCAGCACAAAAATCTAGGCAAAGCCAATAGCAATGGTGGGACAACGCTCTGAAAATAGGGAAATTCTCAAATATCACTCCTGTAAACCGAGAAAGTTGGTAGAATAAAAGCTTGGGTGTCACCATACATTTTCTGAAGGACATGCAGTCTTAAACTTGACCCCCCTTCACCAACAATGAACTCAACCCTCACTGACCTGCCACAAAATCCAGAAAGCCACAAATTTTATGAGGAATGGACCAAGATTATGAGTCAAAATATGGACATTCTGTGAAAACTTGGACAACTGAGAGGCACACACTGGACCGTTAATCTCATTCCCTGCATGAATGATCAACAGTCGTTACTCTCGGACATAATTTCACCTATGAATCCACCTCCTTCAACCCAAGCCCCTTCTGCTCACAAAAACTTTGACTTCCCATAGTCCAAACAATGATCCCCACAATATCCAACACCACCAACCCACGGCCACCGATGAAGCCCTCCCTGCCTCATGAACCCGACACTGACCTCCCAGCCCATGCTCAACCACCATGCCATTCACTATCGAACCTGCCAACCTAACCATGAAACCACACTCAAACACCACTCAACCACCATCTCCCACAATCTAACAACCACACCCCATGCAACCATAAAAAATATATAGAAAGGAGGCTTCATTACACTCATCCAGCACCACCGTGCCCCTACTAGTAGCCAACGCTTAACTGTGGGCCAACTACCTACAGCTCATCTGGATATAACACCTGTCCTTGCAAGTTTATACCAAAACCACATCTCTCAAGACTGTTACCCTTACATAAATGACTTAAACCACACCCTATGCTTACCTCACTTCCTTCCCAAATTTCCTCATTCCAAATTATCCCTATCTTAGCCTTACCCACCCAAACTCTCTGTCCCTTCTAACAACCTCCCCCACCCAAGTCCCCATCCCCACCATTAATTTTCCCTTTCTACCTGGCCCTTCACTACCCTTGCTTCTTGAAGTGGCTCTGGACAATTTAGTTTGTGCCCAAACTGCATATAATGATACCCAGAAATTTCTGACATTAGTAGTTGTGGACAGGGTGTATATCAGAAGATCTAATCTTTCCAAAATGTCAATGTATTTGTATTAAGATTGCAGTACAGTGGAGCTCAGAGTATTTGCCTTTTTCCCTACTGTAGTGGGATATTGAAGTTGGTATATATATATATATATATATATATATATATATATATATATATATATATATATATATATATATTGGGTCTATATTAGAACATCGAAGTTTCAAAACTTCGAATGTTCTAATATCTACCCCTATTCAGCGAAAGCTGAAAACATCGAACATACAGAACAGCAAATTCTTTCCTAGGGAAAAAATTTGCTGTTGCAAAACAAATATACACAACACAAGCACACCAAACAAACAGCAATCCACACACATACACCTAAAATCTTACACCTAACCCTACACTAAACTATACACATACCACTAACTATCCACTTACCTTAACCCAAACCCTAACTCTAAGGTCCATCACTATCGCACACTCACCTCACCCGCGCCCTAACCCTAAATTACCTACCCTGCCCTAACCCTCATGTCCACACAATCACACACATACCTAACCAGCACCCTAACCCTAACTCACCTAACCTGCCCTAACCCTCACGTCCACACAATCGCACACATACCTAACCCGCACCCTGACCCTAACTCACCTAACCTGCCCTAACCCTCACGTCCACACAATCGCACACATACCTAATCTGCACCCTAACCCTAACTAACCTAACCTGCACTCAATCTCACACTTACCTAAACCCGAACCATAACTTTCCACCACAGTGCTGAAAATACCGAAGCAACAGAAACGGACAACCGAATTCTTTCCCTAGGGAAAAAAATGGTTTTCTGTTGCTTCGATATTTTCAGCTTTCGCTGAATAGGGGTCGATATTAGAACATTCGAAGTTTTGAAACTTCAATGTTCTGATATAGACCCTATATTTTGCAGAGATGAGGAAGGTTCTAGTTCTGCCATGAGGGCTCTGCTTACCTCCCACCCCCCCCACCCCCACTAAAAGACAGATTCTGCTTTTTTTGTTCATTTATACTGTTCAGAAAGTCAATAATATGGTCTCGACCATGTGAGTTCGATTTTCTGAAAAGTTATTCTTCTGATATAAACCTGTTGGAGCATCAGAGTTAATAAAAAGAATTGTCAAGTGTACTTAAACATGATACCAATGTATGCAACTTCACAAGAGTGCAGGAGGGGACAATTCTGGGTACAGTGCATATGCCTGGAAGAACACTCTTGGCAAACATCAAACACAGAAGCAATACTAATTAAAGGAACTCTAAGCCTACCATGACTGAGGAATGGGGTCCATTCCTGGAGTACTATTAGAAGCCCAAAATGTTTTGAGAAATTAAGTAAAGTAAACCACTATGTTCGCTACAGAAGTAAAATGTTAGTAGGACTATAGCGATATGATGTTGTAAGAAGCATTACTTAGTCACACTGCAGTGATGTGTTATGAACATAATCCTCATGTTACTGGGACTCCAGTAGTGTTTGGTCAAAAGAAAAGTCATCATCAATGTGCTGATGTATCGTCTGCACTGACAACCAAAACGTTCACCCTTTGAACATCCTCAGCAATGTACTTTGAGCAAAAAGTAAATGTACAGTACTGAACTCCAGTCATGCACCAGCAAACAAAAGTTCTCTGCTGTTGCAATCCCAGTACACTTGCATACGAACAGAGATAAGCTTGTTTTATGTAGTTGGGGAATCTGTTTCAGAGCAATGGTATCCTCGGTGAGATATATCTGTTTCTCCCAACTGTTCTGTTGATGTTGCAGAAGATTTAGATCCCTAGGTCAAGTATTTCTGATTTTTTTTGTCTTGTTGATGTGCATCAAATCTGTCAGTATTGGGTGAGAGGAAGGATTGTATAGCAGACACATGCTGCCTTTTAGCAGTCTGTATAATACTGAGTATAATGACAGAGCTTTGGGTCGGTCCATGTTGTTTAGGGCTTGTAGTAAGGTATCCCTGTGGGCATTCCACCTGTTGCATGTGCCTGGAGAGATACATGCCAAAGGGGGCATTATGCTCAATGACTGACCTAATGAGGGCGGAGTTAAGGAGGAGAATGAGATCCCTAGATCTGCATACAGTCCATTTGTTTACAAGCTGTGCAATATAGGACTTTCTTAAGAAAATGGATACATGTTGGCCAAAATTAGATCAGTAACCACATAAATTCCAAATCCCCAAAAAGTGGGTAGCTCCCTGTGGTACCTTATAAGTCTCCCTGTTAAACCATGCAGAATGAGAAGCTGTATGTTACCTAGTTTCATGAATAATTTAAAAAGTGTTTTATACGCATTGCCCATTAAGAATCACAATAATCAGCTACTCATACCTCTGAGGATAAAAAGTCATATCATGAATCAGTCTCATGACGAGGACAACGTCGAATTACAGGAACTTGTTATGAGAAGTAGACTGGATGCACCCACATTTGTAAGAGTTTCCCTAGGTTAAGCCTCCACCCCAGTGTCAGTCAAACTTCTTTGTCACCAAAGTACTTTTTAAGGTCTTGTTTCACAAAGCAAAAGTGTCCACAGCCTTTGTTGAACTTTTAGCTAATAAGTTCTATTCATTTGTCTGTTTTATTTCCATTGTAGTTTTTCTTTGTTTTCTAGCTTCTTTAACTGCCTTTACATTCATTTAACAAATAACATAGATCTTGTACTTGCAGATGCATGTAAATAGCTGCTAGGTGGATTTCCTTTTACAAAGATGTCACAAAAGATTATTCAAGATCAAATGAGAAAAGGTAAAGTAAGTCCATTTGGAATCAGAAATGCAGACATAAGGTAGATTCAAAGATGACTTCAACGTAAGACTTCTGGCTAAGCAGACATTATTGTTTTCACAGTGGAGTTATGCACACATAAATGAAATCTTAATGTGATAAAAAGAAAGAAAACAGAAAAAAGCTAACCAGCTTTTTTTGTGGCATAAAACAGTTAATTTTCAAGAAAATTGGAAAAGTATCTATGTAAACCCCACAAACAGAGTTCATATTAATTTATATTGCATGTATTGTTTACAAGGTACCTGAAAACTCTTACATTCTGAATCCAAGACTAAATTATAACAAATGATATATTATTCACTTCATGACCTTAAATACTGATTCTTCTTCCTGTAGATGGGACATATTTGTTTGTAAACAATTGGCAGACTTCTAAAAATAAGATTTTACTGTATTTGGCCTACTTTTTTCTTATATAAATAATCAGGCATTCTCACATCATACACATTCAAGAAGCTGAAAATGTAATATTGATAAAATAAAATAATGATACATTAACATCAGTAAACATACCGGGTACTCAGCTTTTCAGTTTGATTGATCTTGTTTAATTTTATAGGTTCATAGTTCAATACTAGGCTAACTGCCTTGAAGAGACCTTTTAAGTCTTGCTAATAACTGTAGCTTTTTTCTGTGAGGTGAAGACCTTAACCATTATGCCAAACCCATGCCCTAAGTAAGAATCAAGCCGTCCACCTTGTGTCTGTAGGGTAAACACCTTAACCATTATAATAACCCCCTCTTTCTGTAAACCCTGCCTCCCAGAATTGACATTTTTTAGATAGCCTCTTCAGTCCTTCCTTGACTTTGAACTTCAATATCATTAATTTAATTTAGCTAAGATACATAAATCAGACATTTCTGATTGTTTCTGGCTTCATACCAATAAAAGATGAATATGAGTTTTATTTGATGCCATCTATGAGAAGTTTCAGTTATGCTATCTAAATATCACTTTAACATCCCTCCCAAGGGCAGAGATGCCTGTCACCTTCCAACAGATGAACTTTTTACTAGAGAAATTTCAGCTGCAGACAACAAACATAACTTAGCTGTACGGGATTACATTTATTTTTCTTTCATACTAAAAATGGTACCTGGATTCAGAATGTACAGATTCAGGGCTATAAGAGATTATTAGTTGTAAAGCACAGATAATATTTCAGATAGCCTGTCAGTTGCTGTCGATATGTCTTTGAAACAAAAAAAGTCAGCACCAATATGAATTAAAAAAGTGTCAACTTGTGAAGGCAGGGCTTTGAGATGGTTATAGAGCTTTGATGGAATAGGAATTAATTATATAATGAGATAGAGCTGTTTATGTGTTACACTCTGAAGTGCAAAAGAAAATTAGATAAGTCAAATATGACAGCCAGTAAGGAAAATTTCCTTTCATATGCATTATTGTATCTGCCAACAATTCAGAGGCAAGACACATCTCTCTCTCTCGTTTCTCTCTGTCTGCATCAGTAAAAAGATGCTTGACATTTACTTGCTCAGTTCAGTATCAGAATGTTACTTAAATTGCAGCAGAAGAGGGCACAGACCCCCATTTAATGGGCTTAATGAATGACCCTTCAGTTCACAGTCCAGGATACAGATGCTGCTCGTCTGTGAAGCACAGATAATGCTGAAAAGGACAGATTGTAGTATAGAATGGATTGTCTGCTACAGAAATGCAAATATCGAGAAGTTTAGCTAGGCTTTTATGAATTAAAGGGAAAACTTTAAACTTTCACATGCATTTGTGTGTGTGTGTGGGAGGGTGTATAGTATATGCATATGAGTATGAACAGTGTGCCTGTATTACTTGTCATAGTAAGTGTAATCTGAAAAAAGAAAAACATTGTCTTATGTTCGACTGCAGTCACAGAGGCTTAAAATGCTGCTGTTTGGCTGCACACATATACTGTACAGAAGTCATGTAGCAAAGTTTCTTAATGGAATCTGAGAAAATACAAACTATAATTCACAGACTCCTTAAGAAATGGTCCTCAGCAAGCCACTTAGCTTTCCATATGTCACTGGACCAGATTCATAGGTTCATAGTGTTTACTAGGCTAATGACCACAAGGGCCTTTTTAAGCCTAGCCATGCATCCCAAATGTCTGACAAGTTCTGATACTCTTGATAAGTGTAAGCATGGTCCTCGGAGATGAATCATTTACAGATTACCTGTTTGCATTTGAGACATAGGTGCCATACCAGTGACGATTTTCCGGTTTTGCCTCCAATTATCCAAGTTGCACTTGATTTGGGTTAGTGAGGAACTCTGCTTCACATGGATGGGGAGCCTGTTCCATAGAAGGGGTAGTCTCTGTGATGCATATCTGTCTCTGCAGCAGGTCCTATTTATATCACAGACAAGGCTTAAGTCTTTAGAATGGGTAATTCTGCTACTGTTTGTTTTGTGGATATGCAGGAGGTCCATCAGAGTGGGGTCTGACAATTTTCTGTATGCCAGGCATAGATCTCTCTTCATAAGTGGGTAGGAGACAGAATACAGGGACAGGGCCTTGAGGTGGTCTGCATAGGATATATTACTTACGCCCTGTATTTTTTTTAGTGAGGAACCTTCATTCATCAGAAGACAGACAATGTAGTGCAGATGGAACTGCTAATCTATCTTAAGTTGCATAAAGCTTGCCTATCTGTATACTTTTACCAGATGACTTGGTTTGGATCTTCTAATTGTAATTGTTTTTGGAATATTCATTGTATGTGCATAAACTGGTCCAATGACAGTCAATCTTTCATGTCGTTCATAAATATGTCGGTGTGTGCATGAAATAGTCACTGTATAAATATTGGCAAGACCAGAGGATGAGACACTGCAGGAAAAAAGAGTGATTTACCATGAAGAGAAACATGTTCACATAGGGTATAAAAGTTTCTAGATGGAAGTTCCAAGGTCCACAGTAGACCAGGAACAGGAGCTGACTGGACCATGGAGACTTTAGCCAGTTGGTGAAGAACTGTACCAGAAGGAATTATATTTATTTGTTTGTTATTGTTTTAATCATGCTTTCAGTCATTTATTTGGTTTCTGTGTGTGTTGTCTGGGTGTACATATTTGTTTATATGTATGCAGTTATGTATAGCCAGTGCGGCAAACAGGCACAATCCTAATCCGTTCAGAAGGTGTTATAGATCTCTGTTTTAACAATGATTATACTGCTGTATTGTTCATACAAGGGAGATGAGTGAGAATGAAAAACAAAGACAGTGATGCAGGATTTGAATAATGCTATGTTGGAAAAGCTGTGCAAGGACATGTTTGGAATCTGGAACTAAATCAGTGGAGTATGTTTATGGGCGTAGTTCAGGGATCAAGTACTCAGGGTTTTGTACAGGTGTGGGAGGAAGACACAAACAGGCTAAAAGAGAACATCAGTGTGGTTACAAATGAGTATGAGGCTATAATTAG
>NC_056741.1:1520140861-1520173361 GCF_019279795.1 Protopterus annectens
GGGTTTAATTCCAGTATGCAGGTATCAGTTATTTCAATGCAGTGTTATATACAGCAGTGCAAAAAATTAGGTCATACTCAACACACATTCTAGTGGAAAAAAAAAATCGAAATGTACCTTACATCTGATCTTGATTGTTTCAGTTTCATTGATTATTATGCTTCAAAAGTCCTGTCACGTTAGTGGTCAGGCACATTTGTAACATCATGGGAGAGATATTAGGTCTGCCTGAGTGACAGCAACACAAATTCTAAACTCACTGTCATGGCAATCCCATTTTTCCCCACTGTGTTTTAATTACTTTTCAAATGGAAAGGTTTGTTATCTTCACCATAATTTTTTCAAGTTTTGCTTATTTATTATGTACTCTAGTCTTTCAACTATATAGGACATCCTGAAGCCTTTTCACCTGAAGCATTCATACCATATATATGTGACTCTGCCACTGATTTTGTACAGGGATGAAGTGTATGTTTTAAATTTTTCATTTTCTTGAACTGTTCATCTTTATTTTATTTTCTCAAATACAAATTATAGTTGTAAAAAATTGGAAAGCAGTGTAATTACACACTGCTATTTTCCTTCAACAAATGGTTACTTGCTACTATGCAGGAGATGGGTGGGAGGATGGCATAATGGCTAAGGTGTTTACCTTGTAGTCACAAGATGCAGGGTTTGATTCTCACATGGGGTAATTGGCTAGGCTTAAAATGGCCCAGAAGGGCAGTTAGCCTGGTGTAAACCTATGTAACCTATGGGATCTGCCATCGATATGAACTTTCACACTATCTCTGTTACCAGCTTGGTGGATATGGACATCCTGAGGCAATGTAGAAATTATCTCATGTTTACTGGCAATCAGTTAATTCTCAAACAACTTGTAAAAAAAAAAAAAATACAGTGACTCACAGAGAAGACGTTAAATAAAAGTCAAATGCCAAAGGGTAGTGCTAAATAAACAACAATTTAATAAAGGTAAGAACTTTTGCATGAAGAATGACAATGCTTCATCAGACCAAATAACAATGTGAGTCATTACAGGAGTTTATTGAGTTTATGCAGAGTACTACTGAATTTTTAAAGTTTAGTAGTGATTTTTCCTGTGAATCTGTAGACTTTTTTAGATATAACAATTACCAGAAATGAGTTAGGTAGGTTTAAGATGGATGTATATAAGAAGTCTTGTAAAAACAATTCTTATTTACATAAAGCAGCATACCCTAGGCACATTCCTAGGAATTTGCTTAGAAGGTGGGTGTTTCGAATTATGTGTCTCCATACAGAATAAGATTCTTTAGATCAGGATCTGAAGGAATTAAAGGAAGAATTCCTGAAACGAGGTTACAAGACCAGAGAGATTGATTCTTGCATATCTAGTTTGAGGTCTGAAAGAGCCGGTAAAGCTAGGCCCTTTTTCTCTGGTGAGCAAGATCCTGCAACTATACCAAGCAGAGAACAAGCAGAAGGCAGAACAATTAGGTGTGTTTTTACATATTCTAATGATATTAATCTGGTCTGCAATATAATGAGGAGAAACTGGGATATACTTCGAAGTTGTACTTCGGAGTTGTCCTGAACTGTTTAATTTGCTAGGCAATAAGCCTGAGTTTTGTTTCAGGAATAATCTCTCTCTCAAGAGGCAACTTTGTTAATAGGAATGCTGTAAAAGCAACGCATTCACCATCTTCTGCATGTTGTGGTACATTTCTCTGTTTGAACTGTAAAGCTTCCACATTTATTTATTCTAAGTATACCTTTAGACATCCAACTCTACAACATTAGATAACATTTTTTCTGTACACAGATTGCAAGACTGCGAATGTGATATATTATGCATTCTGTGAATGCCATTAGGCATTCTATATTGGAAAAACAAATCACTGTTTGAAGGACAGGATTTTAGAACACCTCAGACACATTAGATATAATACGACCAGCAATGCTCTAGCTAGACATTTCTACCTTAGGACAACCCCATACCTTTAAGTTTTTTGTATTGGAGGTTATGAAGTTAGGTGTGAGAGGCGGTGACTTGAGAAACAAAACTGTGAGAGTGAGAGAACAAAGCTGGATCCTAGAGTTACAGTCTTATCAATTTCCTGGGTTAAATGAAATGCTTTCCCTTAAGCCAGCTCTAAAGGCACATTCCTTAACTCATTAGTTTTTCATTATTCAAACCAAAAGTAAAATATCACTGCCAAAAATAAAACCTCTTTGTGTCAGGATCCATGTGAGAAGGCATGGTGGATCAATGTGAAAGCGCTTACTGATTTGTATTGTGTTTTTTATTTTTATATTAAAGTTTTTATTTTGCTCTGTGCTGTGTTGCTGTATTCGTTGGATTTTTTACATTGGGAGTTTTTCATTATTATTTTTTTATTATTATTTTCATTTTATGAATATTGACCCGCAGTGGTGGTGGTGCTGCGGTAGCGTTGTCGCCTCACAGTAAGACGCTGTCCGGTTCGATTCTCAGCTAGAGCATCTTCTGCGTGGAGACATGCATGAATGGGCGTACCTTCGTTCAAGGTTGTGCATCAGGCCTGGCAAGCTGGTACATAAAAATCAACTGCCATTCATTAGCGGACCGTTGTTCTGCTGTGGCGACCCCTAACCGGGAAAAGCCGAAAGACACAAACAATTTTCATTTTATGAATACATGATGCTTTAATGAAATGTTTTTATAGGAATATGTTGTTGTATACCTTTATATATATATATATATATATATATATATATATATATATATATATATAAAATGTATGTTACTTCATGATGATGATGTCATCGTGTGACAAGTTTGCTGAGAGGTTCACTAGTGAGGGATGTTTGTGAGTCACATGCACAGGTAATTGATTTTAATTAATTTCATTGACTGGAGTAGTTTTATGGATTTATATTGAAGTTTTTGTAGTATTATTTGGTCTGATGAAGCATTGCCGTTCTTAATGTGAAAGCGGTTACCTTTATTAAATTGCCATTTATTTATTACTACCCATTGGCATAGCTTTCCACCTTCCATCTCCAAAATGAGGAACACTACCTCTTATAATGTGGGACAAATGCCCAAAATCTAGGACACTTACTAGTAGCTTACTAACAACTTCACCTCAGAAGCTAATAGGATGGCTAACGTGCTATTTTTACATATAAAAACGTATCTTGATGAATTAATATGATTTTACTCTCTTTATCATGGATATCAGTTAAAAAATACCTAACACTGAATGTACATCAGATACTTTCAATGTGAAACTTTGAAGAACATGAACATTTTAGGACCTCAAATGAGGAACATTCCTCGTAGTGATGTACACTTGAGAGGTATGCCCATTGATATTTGGAGATTATTTAACTTCTGCTGTGTGAGTGGCTGTATTTATTCTTTTTTACAAGTGCATTTCGTTTGTGGACTCCAGCGACACTACCTGACATTTTGTTTTAGTTTTGTGCTAATTCTCAAACAAACTGATATTGTATGTTAGAGATGAATTTACACAATGTCACTGGATGCAAAGCTCTCATATAAAAGCACTCCTAATGTTAATAAGTTGCCAGCAGTACATATACTACACCCTTCACTCATTTCAAAGCAGACACATAGACTCTCATGTACTCAGGTACTTAAATGTAAGATTCCTAAACACCAAAGACCTCCTAGATGAAGTACATATAACAAACACCCTCAGAAACCTCACATGCACTCCTTCAAAATAACACCTACATCAACACATACAGTCACATCTCATGGAGCCTCTATTCCTAAGCCATAAGGCAAGCCACCACAGAATCCAGCATTCTAGTCATTGGAGACTCCATTGTGAGACACACTGATGTCCCTCTCACCAGGCTGATTACGGAGAAGTCACAGTCAGTTGCTTATCAGGGGCCAGAATCCACCACATTATGCATGCACTCAGGTCATTGGACTGCAAGTACCAGTATGACTCAGACATAGTCCATGTAGAGGTGAATGATCTCAGATGTTCCTCCCTAGACTATATGAAGAGAGACATCATGGAACTCTTGGAACGTGTGACTCAGGCTAGTATGAGCCTTCCATTGAGCAACATTTTACCTTCTTCAAGGATGATGCCACAATATGAACAAAAGATGACTAACTTTAATAATTGGCTTAGTTTTTGATGTCATTCTAAGGGGTTGCAAAATCTGTCAGCATGGATGAAGATGGTCAACAGACCACGCTGCTTTGCCAGGGATTATCCATACCTCTCTCCTCTAGGCTTTTGAATACTGGCTGAAACACTGTCCTCCCCCGTAGCACAAAGCCAAACTGAAAGTACTTCTTACATAGCAAATCAAAACTAAGAAAATCTAAAGGTGTTACTGCCCAATGCAAGGAGTCTAAACAAGCAACTCTACTCCCTACAAACTGCCCTTACCCTAGAAAATGCTAATGTCTATGCAGTCACTGAGACATGGTTTAAAGCCGTGGACAGCACACAAACAGTGCAATGTTATAATGCCTTCCACATGTTTAGACCAGCTACTACACAGACAAGGACCAAAGGTGAAGGTGTCTTAATTTACTTTAAAACTAGGCTGGTAAAACTATCAAATCACCATAGGCAAAGTTCAGTATCTCCTACTTGCAAGCTATAAGTCCACCTCTATGACTCAGGAAACCCACAGCATGTATTTAAACTTATTGGAAACATTCACCATCTAACTCAATGCCATATTTATAGGCAACTTTAATTACCCCACTATTAATTTGTAATCATATATGACACCAAACATACAGGCACATAGATTCCTGGATTTTGAAAACACAAACTCCCTTAACCAGATTGTTAATACACCAACAAGGTGCAACCGTACTGGATCTGGTCCTCACTAATATGGGAGAGTGCAGCACATTCCTCAGTGTAATGTCTTCTCTGGTAGGGTCAGACCACAAAATGGTCTCCTATGAAATAAAAAAAACCAAACTTGGAACCCCATCTAAACCTGGAATATACAGGAACTACTCTAAAGCTAACTTCTTACTTTTAAGTGATAACCTGCCAATTTTTCAAGCCTCCATAAACCATTAGAACACAGCTGCCAAAGCAGAACTGTTCACAGAAACCCTGTACAAACATGTTAATAGCTGCATAGAGGCATCTGTACCCACCAGGAAGAAGTATAGAACTAATTCAAAACTCAAGCCACCCTGGTGGAATCACAAAATCGAAAAACAAGCCACCCTGGTGGAATCACAAAATCAATCGGCTGTATAACAGAAGGAAGAAAATCATGGCAAAAATTAGGAGGTGCAGTACCCAGCAGGATAAAAGCACTCTCATCAACTTAAACAAACAACTCCGAGGACAAATAAAGTCTACCAAAGTCATACTTCAGGTAAATTTGGCCTCCCAGGCCAAGGACACCACAAGGCATTCTTTAGCTATGTCCACAACCTCAAAGGCGATACACAATTACAGAGCTCATTGTAAATGGAGCCAAAAGTATGGAGCCAGAAGATGTAGCAAACCTACTGACCCAGAAATTTAGCTCCAATTTTACGCTGTCTCCCTATCAACCTTCCCTCAGTAAATACCATCAAATATAACACCCCCTGCTATCACCAGGGAACAGGCCTTTAATGCTTTCTCTAAGGCCAAGAACACTACATCAGACAATATCCCAGGATACCTTCTAAATAACATAAAGCATGATCTAGCAGGCCCTCTGGAACTGCTATTTAACTGTAGCCTCCAGACAGGCTCCATACCTCATGAACTGAGAACAGCAACATTCATCCTTCTCCACAAAGGTAGGCCATCTACAGACCCATAAGTCTCCCTAGTCTCATATGCAAAGCCATAGAAAGAATTATCATAGAAATTATCAATAATGACATAGGAAATCTCCAGACACTGGAGCCAACTCAATTTGGTTTCATCAGAAGGTCATACCTACTCAACCTGGTGGAGTTTTTTGAGACTGTCACCAAGGCAATGGATGAGGGCAAAATAGTTCACACTGCCTAGCTTGACCTGGCCAAGGCATTTGACACAATCCCTCACTAAGGCATTGTTAACACACTTAAGAGGTTAGGTACAAACCGTTATGTAACCCGGTGGATAGCCGGCTGGCTCACTGACAGGACCGAGGAAGTTAGAATTTGGGAGTCCACCTTTACAAAGAGATCAGTCACAAGTGGAGTCCTTCAGAGATTGGTCCTGGGACCTCTCCTTTATGGTATTTACTTTTCTGAAATCAAGCCCAATGTCAAAGGCATCTGGATGACTAAATTTGTAGATGATTGCAAATTAGGAGCTACCAATGCCATTGAATCACCCATTGACACAAATGTTCTCCAGGAAGGGCTGACACAGACAAACATCTGGTGGCAGAGCCATAGACTAAAACTGAATGACAAGAAATGCATAATAGTATCATTTGGGAAGTCATCCATCTCTGGAAATGATCATATTGACAAAACACTTCTAAGGGTTGATCTAGTAGTGAGGGGCTTGGGGAAACACATCGACAGTAATCTAGCCTTTGACCATCAAGTGTTTACAGTAATGAGGAAATCATTCTATGCTGTGCAACATATAAACAAATGTATGGCATTGAGGTCCAAGAAAGCCATTGTTTCACTGCGTTCAGCATTCATCAGACCTATCATTCAGTACAATGCTCCCTTTGGTATGTAACTAACCAGGCATATCCAACAATTGGAATGTCCGCAGAGGTTACTTACTAAAACTATACAGGACATAAGCAACATGTCCTATGCAGATGGCCTCAAGACTCTATCCCTGTATTCTGTCTCCTACAGGCTGTTGAAGGAAGATATATGCCTGGCACAGAATTCATCATCAGTCCCACTCTGATAGATCAACTGCATATCTACAAAACAAACAGCACCAAATTAACCATTCTAAAGCCTTAAACCATCTCAGTGATAGAACTATGACCTGCAGGAGAGACAGGTATGCATCCCAGAGACTACCTCTTCTCTGGAACAGACTCCTTATACACATGAAGCAGAATTCCTCTCTAAACAATTCAACTGTAATTTGGACAATTGGATGGGAAACAAAAAATTCATCTCTGGTTTGACACCTATGACTCTAACGGGCACAGGCAGTCTTTGAATGGTTCCTCTCTCAGGCACCTGCTTGCAAATGTTTTACCTCCCAATCCCCTGCTTACACATATCAAGGGTACTTGTCAGAGATTTGAGATGCATGGCGATGGTTAAAAAGGCCCTTGTAGTCAGAAGTGTAGTAAATTCCTATGAACCTATGACAAAGAAGCATAGAAATGACACGTAAACAAAAACTGAACAATAACATAGTGGAATCCATGCTTTTGTCTAGTCAATAACCCCCCAGCACATGTATATGTATATCCTATGTTCCTGTCAAGCCATTTCTACCAATGAGCCTTCTAACCCAGATAGCTTCACTACCCTTTCATTTAAGCAATACTCATGGGAGATCTTTAGATTATCAGTCTGATATACACCCTTTTCACCATCCACTGGTCTTGCAACTGTACTTGCAAACAGTGTCTTTTTTTTTTTTTTTTGTTAGGTTAAATATAATGGTCAGTCTCACCTGGTAAATATAAAAGAATCATATTTTAATTGTGTCTATTCTGGGATTCAGAAAGAACCCCACCACTAGTGGTAAGAGATGTGGCCTAAAGAAACTGTTTCTGCAATAGGGAAAAACGAGACTCGGGTATTTTAACCACAATGGGTAAAGGTCTCATTATTAGCTAATCTGTTTGCCTCTGAATTGCCTTTAACTACTGTGAGTGCAAATCAGCACTTTCCTCTGGTATCCACCACCGGTGACCCATGCAGCACTTTGTTTATCTCACACACACACACATGGGCATACACAGACACACACACATGTGCCTCTTCTGTGTCCCTGAATTCAGTTCACAGTTATATACAAGGCTAATCACAGCATGGCCTTTCTAAGCCCAGCTGTGCTTCATGATGTAACCTTTTATTTCTGTCCCTGTACTCAATAAATCACAGATCCTTATAGTCAGTGATGCAAGGCATTAGAGTTTTTTTATTATTGTTCATAAAGTGCATCATGATGATAGATGTGTTGCACTGTTACCGTTGTAAGTGAGTCTGAATAGGAATTCTCCCTGGTGTTAACTAGTATTTCTCCCATCTTTATCCTAAAGATTCTCCTCACGTGGAGACACATCCATCTCTCAACGATTCCTGATTTTACAGGCTGCTGCTGCTGTTGCCTCTTATGAGTACTCTGCCCCTCGTAACTCACAGACCACTGAAATCAGTAAGTAATGCCAGGCATTAAAGTGCCCCTCTTCTTATTATGTAAAAAAAATACCATTACACAAACAACTCAGTTAGTGTAGTAGGTTAACACTCCTGCCTGGCAAGCAACTTTACGTATCTTTTTTTATATGTATTATTATTGTTGTTATTATTTAAGACTTAAGGAACATGTTCAAAGCATCTCTAGCATCTAGTAATGGAGCAGATGGCGAACGCTCAGCCGTATGTGTGTGCTGGAGTACAGGGTATAAATCTTTATATGCATGAATGACACACTATATAAAGTATCATTAGTGGCTAGTGTTGCCCATGTCTCACATATTTCATGCTGCAAAAACATGTTCAATTATCATGTTAAGTGATTATACAACATGCTATATACAGTATTCTTGAGGATCAATGTTAGTCCTGCCCTATATATTTCATGCTATGTTACATACAAGTCGCCCCATACACACACACACATTCAAACATTCATGGACACACACACGCATACACAGACACAGACTCCCTCATCCTTTTGCACTCACATACTCATCGTCCCCCACACATACACATATGTATCCTGCTTGTCACCTAAATAATTCCCCTACTAATTCTGCACACAAACACACATACACACACACACCTTAAGCTTATCCTATCACCATCCTCATAAATCGATCTCTTTCTGAATCAATAGTCCTTACCGTATGGAAGTTATCACATATAACCCCAATTCACAAAGGAGAAAATTCCACTGAAATATCAAACTTTCGCCCCATATCCATATTATTTCTTATATGCAAAATCTTGGAAAGGTGTATCCACCAACATTTAATGAAATACCTCCTGCAAAACTACCTGCTTACTCAAACTCATCATGGCTTCTAGCCTGGACACAGCACATTAACAGCTCTACTATCCTTTACAGACACTGTAAACAGGACAATAGATGAAGTATACCTTGAATCATGGCTTACAAATGCCTAACTTTTTCTAAATCCCAAAAAAAAAAAAAAAAAAAAATCATGGTCTTTCACCCCAAAAATACCACCCTCAGGTCCAACCATTTTAACATCCACTCTTTCAACAGCACTATCACTGAAAGAGTTCAAGAAAAAAATTACTTGGAGTAATTATTATCCAGCAAAACATAAAGAAAACCCACAACAAACTTGCAGTCAATTCCTTACTAAAACAACCAGGACTACACAAGCAAAAACTTTCCTTCTTCCTTCCCTATTTTATGGTTCTTGTATACTCACCAATCTGCTAAAGACCACCAAAACAAAACTAGAACAATGTTATAACAAAACTGCAAAATTCCCCAAAAACTCCAAATACCATATACACCACTGTAAACCACTCCGGGAACTAAATTGGCTTGAACTCTCCAACCAACTAACATATGTCCAACTATCCATTATACACAACTTAATTTACAAAGCAGCTGCATGCATTGCCCTGCATAAGCTTGTCAAACACTTCATGCCAAGCAGATCACTCAAATCTGAAGACAAAAGTCTGCTAGAAATCTCCTAACCTTCAAAAAAAACCAGTTCAGTGCCTTTACTCTTACTATATTTTTAAACTATGGAATTCTCTCCCATCAACCACCAGCTCAACCCCCAGCCTGCCCCTCTTTAAAGCCCATCTAAAAGAGCACCTAAATAAGTCATGCCTCTGTACATGCTTAACTGCAGGTTACCACTGCTTCATATGCCCACCTTCCCTTTTCTTTACAGTCTCTCTTTCCCCCATATACTTACAGAGCTCATCCAGGTTTATCCTCCTCTCACCGTAACCTTAGTTCACATTCCTTCATTCCGTCTCATTAAATCTTCAGAAAATGGCAGGAGCAAATTACATAGGAAAAATGGGAAATGTGGGATCAGTACATGCAGAGGAGGAATGAGGTTTTAAAGGAGGCTGGATTTGAATGACCTGTGTAATGGCTGACTGACAATGACTGGATATATTAAAAGTGATGTATAATGTTTGCAGGTGCAGGTGTGTCAGCATGGTTTGCAATGTATAATGTTTGCAAGTGAAATTGTGTCGCTATGGTTTATTTTCATTTATATAAATGTAGAATTAACTATGTCATAAAAAAAAATTCTCTCAATTTATAATCTTGCTAAACTACTATGATATTTCGCCCCTTCTCTATTTAAATTTACAACAAAACGATGCTAAATGCATTAACTTTTATCTTCTCGCAACCTACCATTAATAGATTGTAATGTTACTGAACTTTAGTACATTCCAAACAAAAGTCTAAGCAAATGGCCATTTTTCTTAACACTAATCCATTATAATGCAATGTGTAAAAACTTAACTAGCAAATGTGCACTATAAAATTGTAATTTACCTGTGTATGAACCTAAAAGCACCATGCAAAGTCTTTATCTAACATTTTTAGTTGTAATTATTGCAATTTTGTCTTTGTGTATGTAATTAAACTTCTAAATGTGGAGACTTCTCTCAGGCTTCCGCTGAAAACTGGTCATGTAACCCAGTTGGGCTATCTTAGTCAACAAATGTCAAATAAATAAATGGATCCCTCTGCATACACCTCAGACATGTGCACAAACTCACACACACACACCTATCACAACCTGTCTGCTAACCTTCTTGGCACATACCTCCAACATGTTCTTACCCACGGGAAGATAACCAGCTGCATAAATGCCTTATTGCAGGCATTTTGGGGTAACACATGGCAGTTTGATTCATAGGTTAGTACTAGGCTACCTGCCCTTGTGGGCCATTTTTTAAGCCTAGCCAATTACCCCATGTGAGACTCAAACCCTGCACCTTGTGTCTGTAAGGCAAACACCTTAACCATTATGCCATCCTCCAGGCTGCTCCCTTCAGAATGCCTCATTATCATTTGTGGTAGGTCACAGAAACAGCCCACCATGGTGCTACACCCCTATATGATACAGCACTGAGACAGGACTGTCTCTGAATCAGGAATGGTTTCTGTGAGTCTTCTGTTTTGTCTGTCTGTATTATAAAAAACAAATAATTAATAGAACTTACAATTAATAGAACTTACTGTTTAAATTACATGAAATTCAGGGTATGTTTTTGTATAATTGTATTTGCGCACCTGAGAAGCAATGACGCAAAAACCTAAGTTTATAAAGAAAAGTCTGTAACACATCTGTGATTTTGCTGCATTTTCTGACTGACTGATTACACACACAAGGGGTGCATCACTGACACACACACACACACACACACACACACACACACACACACACACACACACACACACACACACACACACACACACACACACTTGTGCCAGACCTAACAACAGGGTTTGATCCGAGTAGCTCTTTTCCAGCAGAGGTAGTTACAGGCTTTTTGGATTTAATTATTTGCTGGCACTTTTTGTTATTTTATTAATTTTATTTTAACTGTAGTAACCTTATTAGAAAACTCAACTATACATCCTTGTGTGTCAAAATTTGGGACTCAGAGACTAACACTAGAACATACTTTAACAGACTTTCAGTAAGATTGTAAAATATTAGTAAAGCAATATTTTGCTATAATGTTGTTTGTCTTTCGGCTTTTTCCCGGTAAGGAGTCGCCACAGCGGAACTCCAGTCCGCTAATGATTGGCAGTAGATTTTTACAAAACACCGAGGTGCCAGCTCGACGCCCAACCTTCAACAAAGGCATACCCATTTACACACGCATGTCTTTCGAATGCTACCCAGTTGCGGGGAGGACATGCAGACTCCACACATAAGGCACTCCCAAGCCACGCTGAGAATCGAACGGGAGAACCTCTTGCTATGAGGTAACAATGCTACCACCATACCACTGTGGTTATCAATATTTTTCTATAATAAACAATATTAATGACGTGTATAATTATTTACAGCATGTTACAAAATATATTGAAATCAGTTCATAATGCCAGCTATGAGACATAGAGACTAGAACTATAAGCGAAGGATTGGTATAAAAAGCTGGTTCATCTAGTAAAGCATGTACATTTACAACAGCCTATGTGGTGAAGTTAAAGCACTAATTTGAAGAATAAGAATAGGGTAATGTATTTAAGTGATGATGGTACAAAATTTCTGACAGTAAGTGCAAATTTAGAGAAGCCTTTTCGCAAGACAGGACGGTAGAGGTAGACAATATAAGGGGAATGGATGGGGAGAAAGTTTGGAGCATGAGAGACAAATAAATGAGAAAGTGGATCATAAAGTAGTTTATTAACTATATTACAGAAAGCTATTTTATTTGTTTTATTTGATTTTATTTATATTTGTTTACCAGCATAATGCACTAAACAGTATTGACCAAAGTCAGACTCAGCCCAGGCGAAATACTAAATATTTCACAAACAAAAAATACAGAAATGCAAACAATAGCAGAGTAATTCAGTCTATTTAAATAGAAAAAAAACTGTGTATATACATTCCAGTGAGCAAACAGATTGCAATATACAACCAAGCAGAGTGCAACGTACAATATATGCATTTGTTTCTAATGTGGGTCGATCTTCAGTGAATTTTGAGAGAGGAGACTTGGAAAGGAGGTAGGTTAGGTATAAATGTATTATGTTGGAACAGAAGCATTTGCCTTGGATGAAATATGCTTTTTAAGGTGCATTCAGAATTTGGAGTAAGTGTTGATTTCTTTAATGTCGATAGGGTGAGCTTGCGAAAGAGTGGTTGCCTGAGAGGAGAAAGCATTGTTCAGTGCTGTGGAGATTGGGTCTAGGGGTAATGAGAGTTGGTGTGATTCGTGAGTTGTGTCTCAGGTTGCATGACAGGTTTTTTTAATGAAGTCTAGTTGCAAGGGGAATACATATGTGGAGAGTTTGTAGAGTTGAGGTGCTTAAAGCAGTTTAAATCTTTGTTTTATTGGTAGCCATTTGTTTTTTTCTAGGGTGATATGGAGATGTTCACAGAGAGGTGGGTTTGCAATGAACTGGCAGATGTTGTTACAGAATGTCAAGATTGTGGCAATGTTTTTTTTGGGTGCAGATGCAAAAACTGGATGTCCATATTCAGGCTGAGAAAATCGAAGTGCGTTAGCACTTTTTATGAATTCGACAAAGCAGTGTTAAAATGTAAACCATGAACTGTGAATTAGATGACGTGATACAAAATGGCAGCTCTTTACTGATTTTTTTTGTAGTAGCATGAATTCTGTTTTTGTTGGACTAAGCCCACTAAAGGGGACAGCATATCCAATATTTGATATGAGACCACTCATTGCTATAGATGCACTGGTGTACAAAGTTATGAGTAATAAGACATTACCAATGCATGCCACTGGATAGTATTGAATGCAAGTAGTAATAAGACAGTTGTAATGTGTGATACTGGATAGTATTAAATACAAGATTGATAACACATCATTAATGTATACCACTGGATAGTATTAAATACGAGTATTAAGACATTAGTAATGTGTAGCTGGACAGTATTAAATGCAAAGTGAAATTTCCTTGTGTTACTTTCCTACTCTAGTGTGCTATGCAGGTTCTGAATGATGCTATCAGGACAATCTTTGAGTGCAGAAAATGAACTTTGTTCATATAATGTCACTGCATTTGTCAATTTAGATTTCCACAATAACTACATTTTCAACTGTAGTTTAATCTGACAAACAGTGGCAGGGTTATTAATTTGCTGATTAAACTATATTGTATGACTGTTCTAATGTAATAATCCTATTGCTTCTTAATATGGAACTCATGCCTTTTGCCTCATACCTGCTTGTTATTTTTATACTTCTTAATATTGACACAGTCTGACATTGGCTCTAACAGCAGTGTTTCATTATGCTGTAACTATGATTGACAGCTGTCAGTCATCATTCCTACTTTCATATATAAAACATATGCTTTCTTGTTAACTTGTGACCTGTAATGTTGTGCCTTCAGAGAAACTTTAATTGACCCTGTAATGTAGTACATACATGTATATGTATAACATTTTCTCCAACAAAATGTGCTGGAAATCGGAACTGCCAAGCCCTATATACTCGACAACAGAAGCTAATATAAAAACAAAGCAATATGTTTATTTTGTTTTTCATCCATTCATTCCTTACAATCATGGTAAGTGTGTTGTTCTGTGGATCTTTCTCAGCAAAAAATCCGAATACAGTTGCAAATACTGCACATCGTACTGGACAATAACACAGCTAACTGGTCTTGGTCTCTGTTACTGGAATTTACATTAAAAAGGCTCTGCAACATCTGTAGAGTTACATTTTTACAATTTTTATGAATTGCAGTATGCTGGTGTTGACTGAAAAGTCCTGCTTTGTGTAGAGGTCATTTTGCCTCAAAAACCGATCTAGAAGGTTCTTCAGTGAGAGAAAGGAATACTGCCAATAGTTCTGACCCAAATTACTTTTGGCTACGTAACAGTGGCAGGTTAACTGACCAGTTTGCTCTGATCACCTGATTTAAACTTGTAGATGCCTAAACTATTTTTGGTTGAGCTGTAACATAACCAGACTGCCTTGACCTCTGCTGCTGAATTTGACTTGATAAACAGATGCAAAACAGTGGAGAAATGCTAGACCTATGAAAGGAGATATAGGAGATATTCAGCCCAGTAGCAGGGTGTGTGCAATAGTGACAACTCTGGGTCTTAGTAACTGTCCTCATCCTTCAGATCCTTATTTCCAGGACTATTGCAACCTAGTGCTTACCTGCACCTGGCCGCATGCATTTATAGTTTGTGGCACCCACTGTTTGCCAATGACATTGGATTCAGTATGACTAACTGTTGCTTCCTGCTTCATATTTCTCAATTGCATCTGGTAGTTTATTGCCCTACTTTTCTGTATTGTTGCTGTGATAGCATCACACACCTTGCTGTATCACTTTTTTATTGCATTTATTAAAACCTGCAAAAGACACTGAATACTATGTTTGGTACTAGTGTTTATTATACTTCCTGTGTCCTGTAACATTTTGCCAACTGTATTACCCAATTTGTAGAATCTTGTGACATCTGTGAAGTCTTGGAGAGAGCTGAATACAAGACTTGTTGATGATTTTGTCAGGGCATCTGTGCTCACTAATCATTCATGCACATATAAATTAGTACTACACTCATCACTGCATTGCCATATCCCTGACTTCTGGTCACATACTTCTTTTACTAATACTTTACTGGACAGCTCCAGGATTATCAGGCTAAGGCATCCATCTTGGCTGCTGAGCTGGTACCCATAATACAGTAATTTATTGCACTGCACTGCACTGAGGTGCGCTAGGTTGTACTCTAGTGAGTTATACTAAGTAGTCCTGTGCTCTGTGGTATCCTATTGTGCTGTATTGTACACAACTGCATTGTTTTTAAATGTCCACTTACATATCACACAGTACAGTACTGTGTTATATCATACTCTGTTGCATTGCTTTTGAAATGTATACGCCAGTTATCTGCCACTTTATAGGTCCTATAGCTCCCCCATTACTTCTAGATAGAATAATGGACATCAGATCAGATAATATCACATAACATATGCCAGCTGTCATTTTTATATCAATCATGAGAGCACAGTCTGTTTCCAGCCTTGTATCCCTAGGCATGCCAGGTGATTAGATTTATCTATTTATTCATTAATTCATTCATTGAATTTGGTAACCAGGGAAGACACTGGTTTCAGCCTGAGCCCGCACAAATACAAATGACAGTAGACAAGCAAGTTACCAAGAATTATTATGAGCACAAATAAAACAGTTATATAAATATAGCAATGAATCAATAACAGTAATAATAATAATAATAATAATAATAATAAAGTACACAGTACAAGGGGCAACAGGAAGGGATGGTAAGGAGGGATGAAGAAGAAGAAGAAGAGCGTGAAATAGTGAATGGACAGACGACAAAGTGTAAAAGATAGCAACAGTAAGGTAAGGGTACATGGAAATACACTATATACAATATGTACAATGTGGAAGAGATGTCACATAATTGTGTAGGGAACTAATATGAGGAAAATAAAGGTATCTGGTGAAGGGGAGGGAAATTAGGTGGTATGTTCAGAGGGAAAGCATTTGCAAATTAACTCAGACTTGAGATGAACTTTAAGCTGAGCATGAAATGAAAGGTATCAGGTGGGGGCTTAAAGATTTGTATGGAGGGATTCCCAGAGTTTGAGACCTCAGATGGAGAAGGCATGGTTAGTGCAATGATGTCTGGTACTGGGACACTGAAAATGTGGACCAGAGAGGTTAAGACTTCTTAGACTGTAACTGGCTGGTCATCTGAATAAGTTGTAGGCAAGGGAAGGTGTTCTTTCAGGAGCTTGCATTGTTGTTGAACAGGTAGTCAACTGGCTTTATTAAGTGTGATCAAATAATTCTCATTTTCAGGGGACAGGGTAATGAAATGGCAGAGTTTTTCTTGGATTCTGCTACAACCAGTGGACGTTCACATTTAAGCTGTGATGGTAGAATGCCTTTGTCTATGGCATTCATGGTTGGTCTAGAGAGAATGGAAATTCTATAGGACCAAGACTGGAGGGAATTTATCTCCTCCTGTAATGGTAAAAGTGAAAGTTCAGTGTAGGGCTCAAGCCACATACCAAGGGTTTTGAAGGAGAGGAATTGATCAATGGAGTTGTCAAGATAGTTATGGATAAGAAGTGATTGAAAGTTATTCTCCCATTTAGGGAAGGCACTGTTAGTTTTGGAAGTATTCAGAATTAGCTTTTCATTGTTAAGCCATTTGAGAAGAGAAAGGGGTTAGTTTGTACTTTATTTTATTTTTATTTATTTATTTAACATTTGTTAACCGAGAAACTCTGACTTGGAATGAAACCAATTTTCAGCGGCGGCCTGGGGAGAAATACTCCAGATGCAAGTCTTTGTAGTTGTTGCTGTATGACTGAGGATGTCAAGTTTGAGTGAAATAAGACCATGGCATTGGTATAAAATAAGAAAGAGAGGTGAGGGAGGTGACCTAGTTGTATTATACTAACTTATCTTTAATTTCTCTTCTCTAATTTCTCTCTAAACAGGCTAAAATTTCTCTAACTGTTAAATCATTGTCATATAACTTACATCTATCCTTAACCAATGTTTTCATATTGTATCTAATTTGGTATAATTATTCAAACTGCATTTATTTTTGTATTATTTTTAAAGACCGTAACATTATTATTCTTAAAATGTTTTGTAATACTTTGGAGCTATTCTCCCTGGGCCTCCACTGAAAATGACCTCCTAACCACTCGGAATTTCCTGATAATCAAATGTCAATCAATCAAACAATAAAATTATTAATGAAAACAGAAAAAATAATGTGAGTCAGAATGGAACTTTGAGGACTCATTTAAGGAGAGGGGTGGAAGCAGAGAGGGTGCTCTGAAACTGAACAGAGTAATAATGATTGGAAAGGTGATTTTAAACCAGGAAGCAGTATCTGGGCTAATTCTATTTTCAGTTAGATGATCTAAAAGAATGTTGTGGTCAACCAAAAGCTCTGGACAGGTCATTGAAGATGATGATGCAGTACAGGATTAGAAGGGTGCTGTAGTCCAGAAGGTGCTGTCCTTCCGATGAAATGTTAAGCTAACAGTTTCATCTTCTTGAGTTGGTGGGAGTTCAGGTGGATGGAAGACATCCCACAGCACCTAATGAACAGAGTAGAGGCATTTTTATGATGCTCTGGCAAAATTTCCCTTAGTAGTAGAAAAAACACATTGAGTGTCCTCTGAAAAGAGGCCATTAGGCTAGTGGAATAACTAATTAAAAAAATAAAAAATATTCAGTGTATACATTACCACATAATTACTGACAATCATTTGATATTATTGCTGAATGAGTCAACATGTGAGAGGTACAAATACTTATTACAGCTAGACATAACCTCTCACATAAAGTGGTTATTACTATCTATACTAACATTACACCTACTGCAAGACAAACATAAAAACTTCCTGTATTGATTTGTTCCTATAATCACTTTTAAAAAAACAAAGATCTCCTATATGCAGCACTGTAGATGTGTACACTGCAGATGAACTGCAATCTAACCCATATTTCATAACACAAATAGGGTCTTCTATTTGTCACCAGAATGGTTTGGTTAATCTATTCCAGCTTTGAGAGCAATAAACTTGCCATTGTAATTTAATTTGTTAAAAGAAGAATCCATAAATTGGCACACCAGTGCACTACTAACAAGTTTGAGAAGAGTTAGCTGCCTCTAAAGTGCTAGAATCTCACAAACCGCCAGGGTACTCCTCATTTCAAGTATGAATAAAACATGGTCATTGGTCATGTGAGTTTGAATAGTTTTTTATTTGAAAACTCAACTTTATTACAAACAGTACAAATAAGAAATTGATAGATAAAGGTACTGAAACATTTACAAAAAAAGCAATGCAGTAACAGAGTGTAAACACTAAGAACATGTGAACAGAGCAATTTATATTCATAGTGAAAACATGAATTGATAAATAAACAAAAAATGTAAGAATGTTGCCATAGGAACTATATATAATCAACTAGGGAGGTATATACATATAGATATTAAACAAAGAAAAATATTTAAAGGGTTTACGGTCAGCAAAAGCCTGTGATTGGTCAGATAGGGGAAGGAAGAGAAAGGATGTTTGTATGTAGCAGGTAAAGACACACATAGATTAAACTTAGCCTTACAGAGCTCAAAGGAAAATTTGTGATAGATATTAAGTTGAGAGGGTCTCCAGCCCTCAAATAAAATTGATCCACATTTTAGTAAGATTTTCCTCTTATACTAATGAAGATGGGGCACTTGGAGATCTAAAAAGATTTATATAGCTTGTAGTAAAATGCTGTCCTCTCACTATGACCCAGAATGTGAGTTTTTCTAATAGGTGTGTGGGATATTTCCATTCAAGGGTTATATATATACCTCCATTTTAGGAGGAAATTGTAAAATCCACCTCCTTAAGCATGGCAATTGCTGATCCTAGTCTTGGGGAAACTCCAGCTCAAAATGTTAAAGGAGAACATGGGGTATCCATCTCTAAAAAAGACTGCCTCAAGACAGACACTTGACCACAGTTTAACGACTGGTGAACAGTCCTAGAGTTTGTGAAAACAATTGTATAATGATGATGAGTAATAAGCTGGACAGTAGTTTCCATTTGTGGGATCTTCAGTGACATTCCCGTTTTGCAGCCAGTAGCCTTCATGCTCTAAGGACACCATTTTCTCAAAACCATTTCAGATTTTCTTGTGGTACTTAACATCCTTCAACAAAGTTAATAAAAATTACTGCACTCCCATGGCAGGCATCTTGTGTAGTATCCTGTCATGAGTGAGAATGATGCTATATTATATGCAAAACATATTGACTTCCACAAATGGTTACTGGTGTCATTTGGGCTTCGGGTTATGTCTACTAGGTTGGAGGAAGATGGAGTCCCACTTGTTTCACCAAGGATGGACTGCATCTAGCTCATTCATGCCCAGAGCAATAACTGCACACTCCTTAATATCCTGATATCAGTAAACAAAACCTCCTATAACATCCTGGCCAACAAAAGAATGCCATGTCCCTAAAACATCATATAGTCTGGGAAACAAAAGTTCTCATACAACTATAACATAATCATCTCTCTTGAAACAGTCAATGACATTAGAGACAACAAAACTAAAGTTATAACAGGAAAAGGTAGTTGTCTTTTCCCGCGGAGTTGGTATATCTAATTACCAAGGGGTGTATGGGCCACAGGGAGGTGTGCCCTCAGCGAAAACATTGCCATTTTTGGATGTGGTTAAGCATAGTCAATATTTAATGGTTAGATATTTTTAACTGTTGGTATTAAGGAATATAGATAATTAGCTGTTGAAGTGTTTAGATATTTTTAACTAGACTCATAAAGATAGATAAATATACACACTTGTGAACAAATATTCATTTGGTCAGCTATTAAAAAATTCAGTACAGTTGATAAAAAAATTAGATGATTGCACATTCTGGCACAACTTGAATGTAAAGACTATAAAAATTGTGTACTTCCTGCTTCATGTCAGACAAAATTCTGTACTTGTACGTTTTTTGTCTCCTGGTGTACACTAGCAAACTTTTGAACCTGAACCTCCTGTGTATTGATCTCTTGATTTTATTTAACAGTTTGGTCCTTCTTTAGCCAGAAATCCCTCGGACAGCTGCAGATCAGAGTCTACCGGTGGTCGAATACTGCGCAGGAGAAGTTACCGAAACGGTTCTTCTTGGGTGAAAAGACCTCCGACTGAATTGTGTTTTAAAGAGGCTGGCCACTTTCTGATCTGTGGCCGAAGAGCGGATCCTGGACGGCTCAATACCGGAGGCTCAGGTAGGAAGATTTTGCCTTTTTTCTGTTTTAGATCAGGGACTAGGTTACAGTAAATATTGTTAAGATTTGTTATGCAGATCAGGGACAAAAGGAATTACTGTATATTTGGTCATAGATCAGGGTAACAGAATAAGGTAGGCAGTTATTCTAGATAAACTGTGAAAAGGAACTGAAATTTTGATATCACGTGATAAGAAGGGTTACGTAACATTTTCTTTTAACATGGGAAATCAGTGCACTAAAACATCGCGAGATCCACCCCTAACCGAAGACGCAAAATATATGCAATCACAACGTTCTGATAATGTTAGGTATTATACGAAGTGGGTTAACAAATATGAATTCAATGGTAAATTAGATAAAACTTCACTGGTTAAACTCCTTAAGCAACTTAAATCTGATGCGGGAGGTCAGGCAAAAAAACAACGCCAATTAGGCATTCCTCAGGCACACAGGTGGATTGAGGAAGCAAACCGTAGGGAACAGAAGACTAAAAATTCAAAAGCATTATTTTTAGACAAAGAAGATAATAACATAGTAATAGCAACAGCTCCTCCTCCCCTGCCCCCTCCATTGCCTTTTTCAGGATATGAAGCGAGTGGACAGGCTGGTCCGCCTCCATGTTATCCTGAGGTCTCAGCGAGACCACAACCGTTTATTAGAGATCCTATTGAAACTAGGTCCCGAGTGTGTAAGATACATGGGGACGCAGAATCATATCAAATAGAGAGAAACCTACAGGATGAGAATGAGGAAGAGATATGTCTGCTTATAGAGGTCCCAAATCCGGCAGGACAGGCAGGGCAGGACCCAACTCTCTTAGTATACAGACCATGGACACCGGAGGATATCCGGAAAGCTACTGAGGGAATCCCCCATCCGAAAGTTAATTTTACTAAATTTTTAGAAGATTTGCAAAGCATGAGGTTGAGTTACCACTTGAATGGGGAAGAAGTAGGAAAAAGTAGTCAGACAAATTATAGGTCCAGATTGGCACATGATTTGTGGCACCTGGAATCCTCGTAATGCAGAGCTTAAACCACTCCCACATAGTGACGCAGAACTAGACAACAGAGTGAAAGGTCTTACAGACCGAATCTCTGAGAAATGGAAACCTAGAGCAGACTGGACTTGCATTAACCAATGCATACAACAGGAAAATGAGACGATAGATGGGTACTATGTTAAATTATTGGAATGTTTTAATAATCATAGCGGTATGACAGCTCCTGAAAATCAAGTGAATGATTCCCCGTATGAACAACAATTGAAAAATGCATTTTTAAAAGGTTGCATTGCACCTATCAGCAGCTTCATTACAAAGCACATGATAGACCATCGAACAGGTAGGCTACAAGCCTTACTTGAATATGCTAGACATGCTGAAAGACATTTTAATAGCAAGAAGAAAAAGAAGGTGCAAGTCTTCACTGCTGAAGACGGAGCTGAAGTATTTGTGTTACAGTCAGGTAAAAAGGGAAAGAAAAATGCCCAGGGAAATAAACAGTCTGACAAATGGTCAGAAGATTTTGAGGAAAGGAAAAAGAGAGGTGAATGCTTTAAGTGCGGGAAGAAGGGACATCTGGTGAGGGATTGTAAACAGAACAAAAAGGTAATCACTGAAGACAAGGGAGATGAGGACTGACTACATGATAGTGAAGATACATCATGCAGAAGTCAGAAATCATCAGGAAAAGTTAATAAACAGAAAACAAATGTAAATGTAATAGAAGGGATAGAGGAAGTGCAAGTAGATATGGAGGATAAAGAAAGTGAAATTTTGGATTTAGCATTATTGAGCCTAGAGCTCTACTTAGCAGATACAAAACCGGAAGTTACACTTCTGATGGAGGGAAGGGAAGTCAAATTTCTGTGTGACTCAGGAGCGTCACGGACTCTGATATACCCCTCCAAGTTACCAGAAGATTCTGAATCACCTGATTATATACTAGTGAAAGTTGCAAATGGACAGCTATACAGGGAACCACTTTCCCATGATATAGCAATAACTGACCCTGTTTCAGGTATGACCCAAAGAAGTAAGATTGTTGTTTCTGCAAAGTGTCCAGTAAACCTATTGGGTAGGGACCTTATGCAGATATTTGGCATAGCAGTAGTTCCAACTGTGCAGGGTATGAAGGCACAGAGACAAATGGATACTTTTATGGTGCGATCGGAGTGTGGAACTTTTTATTGGTACAGCCAGGACCTAGTTACGACTGGTCCAGGGGCAGTAACCAAGGAACTGATGAACGTAGCCATCAGTAAAGCCCCCTCCCTTGACACTGATTGACAGCATTTGTTACACTGTACTCTATACTACTGTACTACACCAGGACCTGATAGAGAATATGAGCAAGAATTGTTCAGAAATCGTGCAACTAGATTAGTATTACGTACTTTGTATTGGGATACTGAGGGGAACAGTGTAGTTAGCTGTTCACAACCTCAAGAATTCCTTGCATTATATAGGTCAAATCGATTGCCACATGTCAGCTTGACAAAGAATAAAAACGTAAAATTGGCAGACTTAGGAGAAAAGGTAACAAGATGGGAGAAACAGACTGATTTAGAATTGTCAGAACAGGGAATACAGAAACAAAAGTTGAATTGGTTGACGCAGACACACCCGGTTGTACACTTGCAATCTAGCGAGGACAGCTGATTAGCATTTTTATTAGAAGAAGAAGAGAAAGCTTTATGTGAGATACCAATGACTCTTTGGTCAACAGGCAAGTCGGATGTAGGACTTATTCAAACAGCAGGACCAGTTATAATTACACCGAAGTCAGCATTTAGACCACAGAAAAGACAATACCCTTTGAGAAAAGATGCAGAAATAGGAATCAAGCCTATAATAGTAGCATTACTCAGGGAAGGAGTACTGGTAGAATCTCCTGATTCACCATGTAATACACCCCTATTTCCTGTTAAAAAAGCAAACAGGGAATGGCGGATGGTTCAAGATTTACAAGCTGTAAACAATGCAGTGATACCCAGAGCACCCATGGTGCCAGACCCACATACTTTGTTAAATGACTTAAGACTGCAACAAAAATATTTCTCTGTGGTAGATATCAGTAATGCTTTCTTTTCAATACCTATACATCCTGATAGTCAATACTGGTTTGCATTTACATTTCAGGGTAAAAGGTATACCTATACTCGACTACCACAGGGATATTGTGAGAGCCCAACAATATTCGCACAAGAAATGGCTAGCAACCTGGCAGGGTTTACCCCACCAGGAGGTAGTCAAATTCTACTTTACGTAGATGACATCTTGCTAGCAGCCCCCACCCAGCAGCAATGCAGGGAAGATACTGTAGCACTATTGAAATTCTTAGCAACACAAGGACACAAAGTGAACAAAAGTAAGTTACAACTCTGGAAAAAGCAAGTTAGATACCTAGGATATGTGATATCCAATGAAGGTAGGATATTAGACAAGGATAGAAAGACAGCAATTTTACAAGTACCCAAACCAGCAACCAAGAAGGAAATGATGTCCTTCTTGGGGACAACTAATTTTTGTCGGAGTTGGATACCAAATTATGCTTTGGAATCTGCTCCACTGACTGACTTGATATATAAAACACCAATGGGAGTGCAAGATTTATTACACTGGACACCCGAAGCAGAAACGGCTTTCTGCAGGTTGAAGCAGTTGATAGCTTCTTCATTAGTTTTAGGACTCCCAAATTACCACAAACGGTTCTTTCACACCGTAGATTGCAAGCAAGGATATATGACGTCAGTGCTGACGCAACAACATGGGGATAAGCAACACCCCATAGCCTATTATTCATCACAGTTAGACCCAGTGGCGCGATCTTTGCCTCACTCTGTACAAGCAGTAGTTGCAGCTGCAATGGCAGTACAGGCCTCGGCCTCAGTGGTATTATTCCACCCTCTCACATTGAGAGTGCCTCATGCAGTCGCAATAATCTTACTGCAAGAAAAAGTAGCATACCTCTCTCCTGCTAGACATCTTTCATGTATGACTATACTGCTGAGCCAACCTCATATGACAATTGAACGATGTACGACATTAAATCCATCAACATTACTCCCAACTCCTGCAGATGGCACACCGCACAGCTGCCTGCAGGAAATTGAACAGTTAGCCTTGCCTAGACAAGATCTCACAGATATGCCCTTGGATGATGCTGAGGTGACATATTACGTGGACGGCTCATGCAGAAGAGGCCCTACAGGAAAGAATCTAGTGGGGTATGCAGTAGTTACAGACACTGAAATTTTAGAAGCCCAACCCTTACCACATAACTTGTCTGCACAAGCAGCAGAATTGATAGCATTAACACGAGCATGTACTTTAGCAAAAGACAAATGTGTAAACATATATACTGATAGTCAGTATGCTTTCTCTACAGTACATGTATTTGCGCAACAATGGAAGAATAGGGGAATGATAACATCTAATGGAAAACCAATTAATCATGCGCAATTTATTTTGGAATTATTAGAATCTATTCAGTTACCTACTAAAGTAGCTATTTGCAAATGTGTAGCTCATACAAAACAACAGGATAAGATTTCGAAAGGCAACGCGAGAGCTGATGCAGCTGCAAAGCAAGCGGCCTCAGACTCAGAAACTTTACTTTTGAATGAGGAATTACAACCCTCTGAGATTTTAAATTTAGACATGTTGAAAACGATGCAGACGCTTACTACAAAAGCAGAAAAACAAAAATGGGAAAAACAAGATGCAATTCTTGAAAGTGGACTGTACATTTCCAAAGAGAAAAAAACAATATTGCCGTCTAATTTATTTAGATATGCAGCTTTGTTGAGCCATGGGCAGTGCCATGTCTCAACAGGGGGGATGGTACAGTTAGTAAACCGAATATTCCAAACATACGGATTCACAAACTACACAAAAAAATTTTGTGCAGCTTGTCATACTTGTAACAAGACCATGCACAAGGGGCATTTAAACCTAAGCAAGGAAATTTTCCTATACCACGTATCCATTCCATACTATCTGTATGGATTTCATAGAATTGAATAAGTGTGAAGGGAAAAAATATTGTCTAGTCATTTTAGATATGTTTTCTAAATGGGTAGAAGCTTTTCCAACCAAAAATCCAGATGCAGCAACAGTGGCGAAAGCCCTGATAAAAGAAGTAATCACTAGATTTGGCATTCCGGAAAGGATTTATAGTGACAATGGCACACATTTTGTTAATCAGACAATCCAGCAACTTGGAAGATTAATCTCCTTGAAAAACCATTGTGCCTACCACCCACAGTCAGCAGGACTGGTCGAAAGGTACAATGGAACCCTTAAGAACAAACTTAGGAAGTTAGTTGATGAGACCCAGAAAATTGGATATACTGTTTGCCTTTAGCACTGCTGAGTATGAGAACGATTCCAAATGTGAAGGGTTTGACCCCCTTCGAAATGGTTTTTGGGAAAGCATATTATGTGCCTCAGTGGAAAGCTCTCATGCCTGCAGAGCAAGAGGCTGACAGTTCATTAGCTAGTTATATGAGGAAACTGTTAACAAATAAATCTGTTTTGCAGTTTAACTCTTTTTCAGATAAGGAACAGACTAGACCAGTGGAAGCAGTTTTGGCTCCGGGAACGTGGGTGTGGGTAAAAGTGACAAAGAGGAAGAATCGGGCGAGTCCAAAGTGGGAAGGACCATACCAGGTACTGTTGGCAATGCCTACTGTGGTCAGAGTGGCTGAGATGACATCCTGGGTCCATTTGACACACTGCAAACCGGTAAAGAACTTTCAACTTGATAAAAACTTTGTGACTGATATACAACAAGGGCAAAATGGCCAAGAACAAAGTGAATAGAAATACAGATCAACCCCAGAGATGTTGCATAATCATTTTGTTGAGTGTACATTTATTAACTATAATTGTGACAATTTTCCTCTTGTTGTGGTTTTTCCTACACTCAACCACACAAGTGAAAGTGGGAAGACGTGACGAAACATCTATAGACTGGTATCCAAATTTAACACATACCTAGCCATGAAACGTGTATATGCAGAGACTATGAACATTTCAAATTGCTGGGTTTGTACAGCTATACCAACAGCATATGGAGGACTGATAATGTCCGCTGTCCCTCTGGGGATAAATGAGACTTGGGAAAATTTGCTTTTTGACACAGGGACTGTGAGATCACAGGACAAAATAGCTTTGTTTTTACCTGTCACACAAAAGGGAATTATATGTTTTTATAAAAATGATACTCTCCAGGTGGGCTGGAGCAATTGTAATATAACGATATCTTATCGATGTTATATTAAGAATAGTAATGGCAATACTTTTTGCAATACTAATTATGACTCGTATTTAAACTCAGTGAAAACAACCATGAATGAGATTCGCAAGAATCCTGTTTTATTTAAACAATTGTCAGTTATAGACCAGAAAATGTTTCATGCAGGGTTAATGCGTATTAGTACTAAAGTAGAAAATTGTTATTTTATTTGTGGGAAAAAAGCATACAAATGGCTACCTGAGAATTGGTCCGGCAGTTGTTTTTTGGGTTATCTGGTTCCGGCTATAAGACATACTGCAGAATTACCTTTGGGTAAGATACGAAACGTGAGAGAAGCAGCCCGAAAACCTGAAGGTCCAGTTGAAAAGCCTGTGAATCCAGAAGGACGGATCGAAGCTGGCTGGAAAGACCATAATACCGTAAAGGATAAAAGCAAATTGACTCATATGGACTTGAGTGACAGTGTTATATCTTGGGCAGGAATATTCCCAGCATATGGAGCAGTCAAATCAATCTGGGAGTTGAGGAAGCTGTCGAAACTTCTCGAAGTAATGAGTAATGCAACTTTCTCTGCCCTAGAACTGGTGACTGATGAGCTGAATGCAATGAGAACTGTTGTGCTACAAAATCGAATGGCTCTTGACTTCACCCTAGCGGCGAGAGGTGGTACATGCACGCTTATCAAAGAAGAATGCTGTGCATACATTCCAGACAATAGGCATGAAATTAACAACCACCTAGAGGTAATTCAGCAAGTATCAGCCATGACTGAACCAGGCCCAAACCCACTGATGGACTTTTTCCAGAATCTATTTGGGGGGTGGGGTTCCATCCTAATGAATATTCTGATTGCCATTTGTGTGGGTTTACTCCTAATAGGAGCATGTGTTTGTTGTGGAATTCCCTGCATGAAAAGATTAATCAAAGATTTTATTGATGTATCTGTTACTGAAACTTTGTACCAAGATATTGAGATTGAAAAATTGATCTCAGACGAAAACTTTTTCTGAAGTATAGATCAAATGACTCACCTAGCTGAAAATCCTTAGTGGAAGAGGTTAGGAGACGAAATTACATTATGCATACTTCAAAATAGAATAAAAGTATTAATAGGAGGGAAAATGTTAGAGAAATATGTATTTGAATATATGTGAAGTGCTAGTTTAAAAGCAAAGTAGTATGTAATGCATTTTATTCTATTAATGATATAACAAAAAGAATGAATTCATATATAATTGCAAGAAGTTTTTGAAACTGCAGTGTGGCTTGTAGCAAGTTGACCTCTGACCCTGGCAGCTGCTAGCTCAGCAAGTTTTAATGTTTATGCTTTTCACAAGTGATTATCTGCTGGGTCAGGAAATTAAATATGTGAAATAATGAAATCTTCTGCTCTTTCCTGCTGGGATGATTTAGCCTTGTGTATGTGTTACTAGATAACACGCAGCTTTTGGGAAAGTGTTACAGGGGAACAAAGAAGTGTATTAGAAGACTGAATCTGTTATTGTATTCGGACTAGTTTGAAACCTTGAAGAAGTAACTTTACAGAAAGGCATTATGTCTGATCAGGTGGATAGCAAGGCCGTATTGTTACCAGAGGAAAACTTTTTTAAAATATACAGCATCAGCATTATTTAATGAATAGAACACTGTAAGCTAAAGTGATGTAGATGCCCTGTGATATACCACGTCAGTAAGGTGGGCACAACTTGAATGTAAAGACTATAAAAATTGTGTACTTCCTGCTTCATGTCAGACAAAATTCTGTACTTGTACGTTTTTTGCCTCCTGGTGTACACTAGTAAACTTTTGAACCTGAACCTCCTGTGTATTGATCTCTTGATTTTATTTAACACCCACTGTACTTCCAACCACTCTGTTAATGGTGCACAGTTCGTCAACAGACTTGTTGCCAGTGTGTTCCGCAGGGCTGTAATTTGGAGTCAGTTCTCTATGGCGTCTACTGATGTCAAATATGACATCAAAGATCTCTGGATGACTGGGTTTATGGATGACTTCAAGCTTGGAGTCATCACCAATTCCCCCTACAGACACTCAGATCCTCCAAAAGGGACCAACATCGGGCACATTTTTTGTGCCTGGATCATGGTTTAAAGCTGAATGACAAAAAAATAAAACATCGTATAGTCTGGGAAACAAAAGTTCTCATACAACTATCACATAATCATCTCTCTTGAAACAGTCAATGACATTAGAGACAACAAAACTAAAGTTATAACAGGAAAAGGTAGTTGTCTTTTCCCGCGGAGTTGGTATATCTAATTACCAAGGGGTGTAGGGGCCACAGGGAGGTGTGCCCTCAGCGAAAACATTGCCATTTTTGGATGTGGTTATGCATAGTCAATATTTAATGGTTAGATATTTTTAACTGTTGGTATTAAGGAATATAGATAATTAGCTGTTGAAGTGTTTAGATATTTTTAACTAGACTCATAAAAATAGATAAATATACACACTTGTGAACAAATATTAATTTGGTCAGCTATTAAAAAATTCAGTACAGTTGATAAAAAAATTAGATGATTGCACATTCTGGCTTTTTCCTATGCATAGCCGGTGTTAGGCACCCACAGAACCCACAGCTGCATGAGTCCCCGATTATCTCCCCCACAAATGAGGGTCCCCGTGCAGCAGCCACGGGTTTCCACTATTATTTCCTTGGCACCTCGTGGTTGATATCTGCATGGCTGTGTGACGTCACCACATGATCGCAAACTTTTCTTTTTTTTTTTGATTTGTTGTTAAGCTGCTCTCAATCAGGTCCACTTCAGTGAAGCAAGGGACCTGAATGACTGCAGTGCCCAGGGAAGAAAGTTGTCTTTTTTTTTTTTTTTTTTTTTTTTTACATAATAGAATTCCAGAGTAGAGTTGACACACTTCTCAACTGTACAAATTATTGCCCCATTCTTTTGTCCCATTTTTAATAAAATTGTGGTTTTCTGAGAAATTAGGTGCAAATCATCAATGACTGAAATTAGAAAATAATGACAGACATTTGAGTTTCAGACTACATACCCTTCCAAAAATTCATGCTAATATAAAGCCTGTTATTCTATCAACTTTTGTAGTTTGTAAGAGCAATATTTAAAAAGTGTCCCTATTTTAAGACCTTTATCCCACTTTTGTTTATGGCTTTGTCCAGATTTCTTGCTCTAACAGGTGGAGATGTATGAAGGTTGATAAGTAGCAGGTTTGATTTTCTGGTGATTGTTTGGTAATAGGAATCCTTCTTACATCACAGGAGTATGTATATCTATGCTTTCCATGTTTTCTTTTAAGTGTAGGACCCTATTGCCTCATTACCTTATAGAAGATTGTACACTCCCAGTCTGCTTAGAAGAGTATCTTGTAAAATGATTGAGGGATAAAGCACGGCTCTTCAAGGCACCTCCTGTTAGCAGTCACTTTCCTTTCTTTGAGAGGAAGGCATTTCTATTCACTTGTTGCTCACCCTCTTATCATTATTATTATGGAAATCTCTTCAGCTGTAGTCCAGCGTGGAACCATTAGGCCAATCGTTTGTTAAATGTATTTCCGCTGGAGAAGTGAAGATCTGAAAAACCCACAGCAGTGCTGCTGAGTCAGTATGCTTCAGCAATGAGTTGATGATTTTTGTTTTATTTATTATTGAGTTTGAAATTCGGGATACTTACTCATGGTGTCATGTGCTTGTTTTAAGGAATAAGTAAATAGCTCACATGTTCTTTTATTATGATCATTTAAGGGGCCTGGACAGGACTTGAAAAACATATTTAGTAAGAAAATGTGAAAGAGGGAATTTTAGAAAGGGGCCAGATTAAGGAAACTTCCCAAAAATGAAGCCTGGAATACTCGGAAAATATGATGTAAATCTTTTATGAAGTTTCATTAGACAGCATCTCTGTTCAAGGCAGCAGTTGTCTGCATAGATGTTAATATAAACTGACTTTTTCTTTTTTAAAGAAGCAGATCAAACAAGTAGTGCCAGTGAGTGTGACAGTACAGTGTTTGTGTGTATTTTCTGCTGGTCAGAATTTTGTATTTGGAAAGACAATAAATCTGTCTGGGGTCATTTCAAGGCATGTTAAGTGTATACTTAAGTAGCAACGTAAATAAGATGAAGGTAATGCTACTCAATGCTAGAAGTCTAAACCTCAAAATGCACTCTCTCGAGGCACTCCTAAAAATGGAGAACATCGATATCTGTGCAGTAACTGAGACCTGGTTCAAGGCTCCAGAGAGCACCCCTGCAATACCAGGCTACAACTCTTACCACACTTTTCGGCCACCAAACCAGGACCGAAACACTAAAGGTGGAGGAGTGTCAATATTCACCAAGGATATTCACACCACCAGGCTAGTTGGCCAACACAAAGTGTCTGAAATTCTCCAAGTGCAACTAACACTAGGTAAGACTGCAATCCAAATTGTAGCTTGCTACAGATCCCCCACCATACCCCAAGATTCTCACTACACCTTTTTAAACATACTGGAAAATATTAAGATAGAACCAAACACCCTAATACTGGGTGATTTTAACTACCCTGCCATTAACTGGGAAAACTACTCATGTCCCAACACCTTTGCGCAACGGTTCTTGGAATTCATAAATTCCAACGCCCTGGATCAACTAATCCATAGTCCCACCAGGGCTCCAATATCCTAGACCTGGTCATTACCAACATGGCAAATCAATGCTCCATACCTATGGTCACCCCTCGTTAGTCAGGTCTGACCATAAGCTAATCACCCTTAACATCCACATCCCCCACCCCCAGTAAAGAAACCACCATAAAAACTTCTCCAAAGCCAATTTCATGCTACTCAAGTCAGAAGTGACAAACTTCATGACACCCATGCAGACGGAACTGAAAGTTCAACTGCTGAATCCTACACTAAGGCACTGTACGAGCACATCCACTCATGCATGAATCGTGCCATCCCAAATAGAACCAAAATGCTCTCATCCAAAAAGGAAGCCAATCTGGTGGTCCCCTGCCATAAACAAACTTTACAACAAAAGGAAGAAACTTTTGCAGAAAAGAGGAAAATCCCAGGATGCAAAAAACTCCCTTACTAGCCTCAGTAAGAAACTGAGATGCCTCATAAAATCCTCCAAAGCTAGTTATGAAAATAAAATTGCCAAAGATTCCAAAGACAACCACAAAGCATTCTATAACTATGTCAAGAATCTAAATGGCAATGCTCAGATCTGCTCTGAGCTAAAACAGAATGGCAATAAATATACTGATCCAAAGGATATTGCCAATATCCTGGCAGATCGATTCAGTGCCAACTTCACCCCCCTCTCACCCCTAAATGGTGCATCTCAATACCGGAAGATTGCCAAATTCCAGTAATAACGGCCACACAGGTACAAAACGCACTCTCTAAAGCCAAGAATACAGCATCCATGGGACCAGATGACATCCCGGGCTGTGTACTTCATGAACTACAATATGAACTGGCACCTCACCTAAGTGTCATGTTTAATCATAGCCTCACCTCAGGTTTCGTTACCACTGAGTGGCGCAGAGCTACAGTTATCCCAATCCACAAGGGGGGATCCACCTTGGATCCCAGAAACTACCGTCCCATCAGTCTGACAAGCCTTATCTGCAAGGCCATGGAG
>NC_056741.1:1520178361-1520260861 GCF_019279795.1 Protopterus annectens
TAAGGGCTTAATTACTGTTGCAGTGTTTTTTTAAATGACTTGGGCCTTTGAGACATCAAACCATATCTATATCTTAGAGAAGCTACAGAGAGTCATCTTTGGTGAAAACACTATACACATGTTCTAAAACTTCTTGCAGAACTTATGTTTTTAAATCTGCAATAATGATATAATATCTAAAAGAGGTATATTAGTACTGGAGTACCTGAAGGCTCAGTCTTAGGTCTCTTCCTGTTCTCTATTTTTCTCAGTGCTATTACTCTAGACTTGCCTAGCAATAAGATAGTTGTGAATGTAGATGATAGTTTATTTCTATTAAAACTCAGCTCCTTACAACAGTACGCACAGACCCAGTTTACATACCTATGTCACTGGCTGTACAAAATGTGTTCCTAGTAAACGGTACCAAAACAAATGCCATTATGTTTGCCACCACAAACAAACTAGCATCAACAATTGCAATGTGAATAAAGTAATTACAAGGTAACATTATACCACATGATACACAGCAGCCATTCCTTGGTGTCACACTGGACCCCTTTCCTTAAATTTCAATAATTATATAGACTTTGTGTTCACCAAACTGCTGTCACAAATAACATTTTGTTGTAGATTCTCAAAATTTTCCTCCCTTGCAGCAAAAATGGCTGTAACTAAAAGTGTGTTAATTTGCACGCGTGATAGCCCTCCCCTCTGCATATAATAACCCAAACAATTCAAGTAGCAGAAAATAAAATACTAAAGTTTGCCCTTCTTGTAGACATGAAGTGATACCACTGTATCCTCTATGAAAAGACATTGGTACCCATAAGTATAACATAGCCACTTACCTACTAAGTACACAGCTGTTTAAAGTTATAGCACTAGGTTACTACCCCCACCCCAAAAAAAAAAAAAATACTGCAGATCAAGGAGCAAAACTACTCAGTCAGAATAAAAAAAAAAAAAAAAAAAAACCCACTCTGCTCAGACCAAGACTCAAACTTCAGTCCTCAAGTATTAGACCTGCAATACGGAAACTCCTACCTGCAGAAATAACAAAATTCTGTAATCCTGTTATCATAGAAAATGGGCCATAAGAAACATTTACAAAACAAATCTAAGGGCACCTGCTTCAGAGACACTGGATAGATGCCTGCAGCTTATTAGTGCTTTTAATCATGAATTAATTAACCCTTATAGTGTATACTATAAATAACAAACCACGGACACCTTGTAAATGCACTTCTGTAATCTTCTTCTTCTTTTTCTTTCGGCTGTTTCCATTGTGGGTCGCCACAGCGGATCAACTGTTTCCATTTCTTCTGTCCTCTGCATCTTGCGCTGTCACACCAAACACCTGCATGTCCTCTCTCACCACATCCATAAACCTTATCTTAGGCCTTCCTCTTTTCCTCTTACCTGGAAGCTCCATCCTTAGCATCCTTTTCCCAATATACCCAGCATCCTTCCTCAGCACATGTCCAAACCAATGCAATCTCGCCTCTCTGGCTTTGTCTCCAAACCATCCAACCTGGGTTGTCCTTCTAATATACTTATTCCTAATCCTGTCCATCCTCGTCACACCCAGTGAAAATCTTAACATCTTTAACTCTGCCACATCCAGCTCTGACTCCTGCCTTTTTGTCAATGCCACTGTCTCCAACCCATATAACATAGCTGGTCTCACTACCCTCTTGTACACCTTCCCTTTAACTCTTACTGGTACTCGTCTGTCACAAATCACTCTTGACACTCTTCTCCACCCGCTCCATCATGCCTGTACTCTCTTCTTCACCTCTCTTCCACACTCACCATTACTCTGAACTGTTGATCCCAAGTATTTAAACTCATCCACCTTTGCCACCTCTACTCCCTGCATCCTCACCATTCCTCTATCCTCCCTCTTATTCACACACATATATTCTGTCTTTGTCCTGCTGACCTTCATTTCTTTCCTCTCTAGAGCATATCTCCATCTCTCCAGGGTCTCCTCAACCTGGTCCCTACTCTCACTATATATCACAATGTCATCTGCAAAAAGCATAGTCCACTGGGACTCCTGTCTGATCTCGTCTGTCAACCTGTCCATCACCACTGCAAATAAGAAAGGGCTCAGAGCTGATCCTTGATGTAATCCCACCTCCACCTTAAACGCATCTGTCACTCCTACTGCAGACCTCACCGCTGCCACACTACCCTTTTACATATCCTGTACCACTCTTACATACTTCTCTGCCACTCCTGACTTCCTCATACAATACCACAACTCCTCTCTAGGCACCCTGTCATATGCTTTCTCTAAGTCGACAAAGACATAATGCAACTCCTTCTGACCTTCTCTGTACTTCTCCATCAACACTCTTAGAGCAAACATTGCATGTGCAGTGCTCTTTCCTGACATGAAACCATACTGCTGATCACTAATCATCACCTCCCTTTTTAACCTAGCTTCTACTACTCTTTCCCATAATTTCATGCTGTGACTGATTAATTTTATCCTTCTGTAGTTACTACAGTTCTGCACATCACCCTTATTCTTAAAAATCAGTACCAAAACACTTTTTCTCCACTGCTGAGGGATCCTGTCACTTTCCAAGATTTCATTAAACAATCTGGTTAAAAACTCCACTGCTATTTCTTCTAAATACCTCCAAGCTTCCACAGGTATGTCATCTGGACCAACAGCCTTTCCATTCTTCATTCTCTTCATTGCTATCCTTACTTCCCCATTGCTAATCCGTTGCACTTCCTGATTCACTATCCCCACATCATCAAACATTCTCTCTCTCTCATTCTCTTCAGTCATCAACCCCTCAAAGTATTCTTTCCATCTGTTCAACACACTCTCAGGTGAAAATTCTATACTGCAATTCGCGCTAAATAATTTATGTATTTTTGTGATATGTTGTACTGTTTCAGTATCAAACTGGTGTTTGTGTGTGTGTGTGTGTGTGTGTCTGTGTGTCTGTGTGTTTGTGTGTGTGTATAAAAACATGCTTTATTTTTCTATTGCACACTTGTACAGAGGTCATGACTCAAAATGGTCAATAGACTAATGTGGGTACACATTTACAAATCGCTAAAAATGCTGTCTGCAAGATGAACTGTCACAAAGTGAACTGCAACCATATAAGTGAATGCAAGTAGTGCTAATGCTGCTTTGTGCGATGTGACTGACTGTGGTGTGAATGAATGAAAGTCGATATACATGAGTGCAGCATTGTGAGAGTATACTTATGTATTTATGTGTTAAATGTGTGTGATTAGATTATGGGCTTAGTTCCATCTGTCTTAAAAGTTTTACTGGGTATATTAAATTTTAGTTATCACTTACTTACTTTTGAAGTGATGGCACTTTTTTATTTTTGATATGCAAGGCCAAGACTGTCATATGTGTATTTGTTTAGTGTGTGTGTGTAATGTTAGGGTGCAGGTGTGGTGCTACATGGAGGTAGTATAGTTTGCTAGTGGTATGCATAAGAATGTGTGTGTGTGTGTGTGTGTGTGTGTGTGTGTGTGTGTTTGTGTTTAGGGAATACGAATTGTGTGGGATTGTAGAGCAGCTGTGACCATTTCCCACTGTATTACAATCCCAGAGTTAGTATACATACAGTTGTGGCAGTGTGGGAGAGCACAACACTCTTTTTTGGGAGTTGTAGGAGTGTCTGCCCCCTGCAATCTGTTTTGGGAGGAGAATTATTTTGCCTTTCTATTTATTTATTTATTTATTTATTTTTGTTACTTTATTTCAGTGTTGTGTGATTCAGTGACGTGCTGCTGTGGCCTGTTGTTGTTATATTTAATTTATAGATACAGATATAATCTATGACAATTAGTGTAGCGAGCAAGTTTTCAGTCTTAAACATCTGAAAAAAGTCCAGTCAGACATCTATTGAACAAGCAACTTACACACATTGACTGACCAGAAATCAGAACTGAACCCTGGGTATTGGATCTGAAGGGTATTGAAGTTGCAACTATTCCACTATAAAGATAAAATACTGTCTTTCCTCATGGTGTTTGATTTTTTTTTCTGTTAGATAATTCTGGTAAAGTCCATTACATGGAGGATGTGAAGGATACCTGTCAACCTCATAGAGTAAGAAATCTGGACAAAGCCACAAATAATGGGGGACAAAGGCCCAAAAATAGGGATACTTTTTAAATATTGCTCTTACAAACTTAGAAAGTAGATGTAATAACAGGTTTTGTATTAGAATGGATTTTGTGAAGGATATGAAGTCTGAAACTAAAATGTCTACCATTATTTTCTGACTTTAGTCCACATTGATTTGCCAGAAAAACAGTTTTATGAGAAACATGAAAAATATGAGGCAAAAATCTGGACATTCTGCCAAAATCTGGCAGTTGTGAGGTATGATGTGAAGGGATTTGTCCCACCAAGAAAAATAGCTTTAGAACTGTGTTACAAGGTTTTGCTTTTTGAGCACAAAGAATTGGACATTATGTATTTCATATTTATGACCTGGAAGCTACTGACATTGAGCAGTGCCTTTATCTTAAATTTGTACAAATTCCAAAACTGGAATCCTCAAGCAATGTTACTAATGTCTCAAACACAACAGCTAATCTTGCACAGAATAAAACATCTCCTCTGAAATAAAGTAAGATCATTTTCCCTAAGAAACAGAGAAAGCAGCAAGCAGTTTAAATGTTTTCACTATAATTATACTTTTCAGTCACACTTGAGCAGTTTAGAAATGTTCACAGTCATTATTCTGCTTATATGTTGATAAGCAGTTGAAAATCTTTGTTCTATATTACCCTGCTCATCCAGGAAATCTCTTGTACCATTTCTGTATAATTCCATCTAAGGATGCAGGTATCACTTTGTAATACATAACCATATGTTTTTGCAACTGAAGTTTAAGAAGCCCTTTTTGTGGTCACATTGTTGTGCTTGTGTTACATGGCAGTTACACAATTACTTAAAATGTAAGTATTTTACTGGAAGTGACAACCTTGTGCAATCATCCATTATGAAACTGAGCAATTGTTAACCACGAAAGTGGGCAGAAAGCGATAAGCAATAGCAGACTAAAAAGTTATTCCAAGAAAAAAAAATTATCATATGACCTTGAGAGAAACAAGTGAAGTAAACTGAAAACAAAACAAATGTTTTCTGCTTTGTTTCCTCTCCCCACTGATAATTTAAGTTCTGTGTGTAACGACTTGCATTTTTATGGTACAAAGAGTATGTATGCAGCAGTATGATACAAACTGTAGCAGCACTTATCCTCATTTCTTTGGGTAACTATGGTGATGGTGCATGCTTCAATCACAAGGCCATATTATTTATCCTAGCAGCATCCTGAAGGAGTATCCATATTGTTAGTTAGACGCATCCATGCATTGTTCTCTGACAAAATATGGTAAAATGCAATTATAGAAGGAGACTGTATCAAACAATGGTTTGTTACATTTCACAGTCCACAACATAGTGCAGGATAGTAAGCAGGTAGTCTCTCATGCCTAGAAAGAAAGAAAACTGCCTTAGGAAATTGGTTTTATAATTATGCTGTTTCAAGTCAGTTACGAGGTGCACAATTAAACAGCTATGTGATTTTTACAGAACGGCAAGAAAACGTACACAACAGTTCTTTATACTGTATGAGAAAAATAAATCCAAGTTCACTCACTCATTCATTTTCCAATACCCAATGCAGAAGTCACAAGATGGCCAGGTGCTAACTCTCCAACTCCCGCAACTCATATAATTTATTTATTTAAATAATAAAATAAATTATATGAGTTGTGGGAGTTGGAGAGAAACAGTGTGGTTGGACACAGCACTACTGCATAATGTATACACAGACACACAGAGATGCACACTAACATATGCTCACACATGCACACACATACACACACATGGCACACACACACACACACACACACACACACACACACACACACACACACACACACACACACACACACACACACACACACACACACATACATTTACAATCAGCTTTAAGATTCTTCAGTGTTTATTTATCTGCATCACACTACAAAGTGGGCGGAGACTGCTCTGGGCAGCAAAAGCCCATGTGACCCCGTGATATGCAGAATATGAAAAGAATGTCTCAACAAGAGAAACAACTCAGACAACCAAGTGCTGTGATGCAGCAACAATATTCTGTGTACCAATGTGCTGCCTGTATGCACCAGCAACAATATTCTGTGTACCAATGTGCTGCCTGCATGCAGTAGCAACAATATTCTGTGTACCAATGAGCTGCCTGTATGCAGCAGCAACAATATTCTGTACACCAATGTGCTGCCTGTATGCAGTAGCAACAATATTCTGTGTACCAATGAGCTGCCTGTATGCAGCAGCAACAATATTCTGTATACCAATGTGCTGCCTGTATGCAGTGCAATGCAATTAAAAAGTAAATTACATCTCAAATATTTTGTCCAACTCTGCCAACCCCCTTCTCTAAACTGAGAGTTGAGGTTCAATGCTTCAAAAGTCTTTCCCAGGGCTGGGCTGCAAATTGGGTAAATACTCAGCTGAAGGGTATTAGTGTTATATTACTTTATTTTTATTTTACATTTGTTGACCGGAAAAATCCGACTGGATATATGTCCATTTTCAGCGGAGGCCTGGGGAGAAAAGCTCCAAATACAGTAATGAAACATAGTTAAAAAGGATTTTTGACTATTAAGACTTAACGTAAACTTTAAACATAATTAATATACATATTTTTTACAAGTACAGTCATAGAGAATAACATAACACAGAGAGTTATTACATAGCTAAACAAAAATTCTTTAGGAATAGTTAAAAAAGGGAAATAATCAAAGCAAGAGGAATCCAGTACCAATAGACTTAAAAATGAGAAGCAAAAGGGAGACAGTGTCCGTCAGGATTTGAGCATGGACATAGCCATTGTGATTTTAGGAAGGCTTTAAGTTGTTTGAAAAGAGGAGTGGATGTCAGGGATGTTAGTTCTCTTGGAAGTTTGTTCCATGGGATACTTATCCTAAATGTTAACTGTATATTCTGAAAAGTGCTTTCAAATAATCAAGTTAAGAAGCTGAGCTGAAATTTGAAATGTTTTCTTTGTCTCACATTACATTTTGAACATCTCATGTAATGGAAGTGGGGGATTGAGTTATAACAGAACCAAACATTATGAGAAGTACTGGTCCACTACAATGGCATGAATGCTGCCCCCCCCCCCCCCCCACTGAGATTTTTTTTCAGGCAGAAAATTACTGATAAACTGGTTCATAGGACAGTACTTCTGGAGAGTGCTTAATTTTTACTTTGTTTTCTCTGACAAAAAATGTACAAAGACTATTAAATGCTTCAAAAACAGTGGTACTAGTAAAGAACATTTGACTGCCAAATGTGAACTGCATCCTAGTAGTCTCAGCTTTCATCTGATGTCACCTTTTTTCCCATCCTTCCACCTTTCATTATCAGCCCTCCAATTAAAGAAATACTTAGATTTAAGAATAATCACCAACTTTAAATGTACGAAAGACAGATAAGAAAACAAAGGTTCTTGCAAATATCTAAAATCATGTTTAGATAATGATTTGGAAATGAGAAAAAAAAAAATATATATATATATATATATATATATATATATATATATATATATATCCATGAACAAATTTATGATAAAATGAAAAAAGGGTATAGTCTCCACTTGAGGGATACATATCACTAGACAGATCAAGAACACAATGGGGATTAAAAAAAAACAGGAAATATAGAGTATTTAATTTACAGAATAGACTTGTGGCCCCAACATTATCCAAATGTAATCATAGGGTGTGGTTCTACAAATTCCATAGAAGTAGATGATGACTATTAAATAATGAAATACCCTAACAGAGGTCTTTAAAATTATATTAATGAAAGCACAATGTGTATTTTGGTACAAAAATCATAAGGTAGTAAAGGCTTTACACATTTAATAATAATAAGTCCACTCTTTTCATCTGAAGTTATCCAGAAAGCCATGAAAGGGAAATATTTTCTTGATCAAGATTGGAAGACCAAAGTTATTAGTGGATTTACCTGACACACATGTATGAGGAACCCCTTTCTTCTTTCAAGGGACAAAGTGTGTGGGACTTGTATGTATTCTTAGTAAAGCAAACATAAGTGCTTGTATCAGACAGAAAATGCCAGAAGCTCTTTCGGTTTCTGTTTATTTGAAGACCATGAAGATCTGACGATGAATGGTAAGTATAGTTATGTCCTATTCAAAAATAAATAGTAAACAATAATGGTAACTTTTAATTTGATGTCAACACTCTGCCCACTTGATTTACCACAGCCACAGCATATGTGAGAATTTTAGCTTCTGACGAATATAAATGGTCATATATGGTATACCCATAAGATGCTCTAAACACTCACGTGGAAAACTAATCCAATAGGGCAATATAAAAACTACCACAGGACATAATCCTACATCCAAACCTTGTAGCTAATGGAGAATTAAACTATTATAATACTAACTCATCTCATCCATTCACCCCCCCCATTATAAAAGTACTCAACTAAGGTACGTGCAGTGGTATTCAGTTAAGATAGCAAGAGCTGTCAGTTTTGATCAACTCCATTCTGTAGATAAAACAAATAATCTAGTTGTGCAAATACCATCATAATCATGACACAAAGTGCATACTTATATAACTGTAAAACATCTGGCAGCAGAACCACTGAATGGGTGTGTCTAGTTGTGTACATACCATCATAAACATGACACAAAGTACATACTTATGTATCTGTAAAACATCTGGCAGCAGAACCACTGAATGGGTGTATCAAGTGCACATACCATCATAATCCTCACACAAAGTGAATACTTATGTATCTGAAAAACATCTGGCAGCGTAACCACAGAATGGGTGCATCTAGTTGTGCACATACCATCATAATCATGACACAAAGTACATACTTATGTATCTCTAAAACATCTGGCAGTGTAACCACTGCATGGGTGTATCTAGTTATCACACAACATTATGATCAAGACACAAAGTGAATACTTATGTATCTGTAAAACATCTGACAGCATAACCACTGAATGGGTGTATCTAGTTGTGCGCATATCATCATAATCATGACACAAAGGGCATAATTATGTATCTGTAAAACATCTGGCAGTGTAACCACTGAATGGGTGTATCTAGTTGTGCACATAACTTCAGGCTTAATATATGAGCTTTGGCCGGCTAACATCTACCTGAAATCAACTGGACGTATAAGTGAATTTAAGTACACTTTTATCTGCTCTTTTTCATATAGTACTGTATTTAATTTATTTATTTGTGTTTTTCACTGAATATTAACTCAACTGAGCTGCCATGGTGGTATAGTGGTAGCATTGTTACCTCACAGCAAGAGGTTCTCCTGTTCGATTCTCGGCTGGGCTTGGGAGTGCCTTCTGTGTGGAGTCTGCATGTCCTCCCCGCAGTTGGGTAGCCTTCGAAAGACATGCGTGCGTAAATGGGCATGCCTTCGTTGAAGGTTGGGCATCGTGCTGGCACCTCGACATTAAGTAAAAATCTACTGCCAATCATTAGCGGACCGGAGTTCTGCTATGGTGACCCCTTACCAGGAAAAGCCGAAAGACAAACAACAACAACAACATTAACTCAACTGAATTTGTGGCTGTCTTTCTACAGAGTACTTGTTAGAATTTCTGTGTAGTCATTGATAGCAGTGGATGGTAGTTTCACCTCATTACTGATATCCTGTCCTGCCTTATATAAGTGGTACATTTTGAGTTATCTCTGCTTAATATCTGAGCTTTGGCCGGCTAACATCTACCTGAAATCAACTGGACGTATAAGTGAATTTAAGTACAATTTTATCTGCTCTTTTTCATATAGTACTGTATTTAATTTATTTATTTGTGTTTTTCACTGAATATTAACTCAACTGACATTGTGGCTGTCTCTCTACAGTTAGTTCCCTACCCACCCTCCCTGTTCTTGTTTTGGTGTTAATGTTGGTGGCTTTAAAATTGCCCGGCCATGTTGTAGATTTGTATTTGGATACTCCTTCTGGGCCATCTCATTTGCTCACTCAATTGAATGCAGTGAGATCATATTCTGATTTCAGGCACTCCTACTGTGTACAAAGAGAGCATTTGGGAAGGACAAGCCCTGTAGCCTCTTAATCCTGCTCTGTTCCCTCCTTCAAAAAAAAAAAAAATAAATATATACATATATATATATATATATATATATATATATATATATATATATATATATATATATATATATATATATATATATATATATTTTTTTTTTTTATTCAGCTGCTCTAACTGTAACTGTCTTAGTTGCTCTTCTGCGTGCTCTTATCTGTTCAGTCGCTCTTACTCTACACTTGTAGCCTTCTAATTTACTGCCTTCTGCACTTGTTTTTTAGTCATTTGTTAATTTAATTGCATTTATTTGAACTGTATCTGCCTTAGAGTTGCTACACACTCGAGTGTGCTGGCCTGCACGGCAATTCGACTTGTATTTACTGCTGTTTTAGCTGCTTTTCTGTACCAAAAAAAAAAATTCGAAGCTTGTTTCCTGCCTTTCCTGTAACTAGTCAAGTGCAGATACAGACTTGCTGTATCCAGGACTGTTGGTAAGCTTCTGAGCCCCCCAAGCCTTTCTGTGTTTGAATGAAGCCTTCTAGCTTATCAGTGGTAGTGGTAAGCACTTGGTAGCCTATCTACCATGGGAAGAGTGAGTTTTGGCCCTGAAATTGTAGTTCATTGGCTGTTTGGGCAGTTTTTCCACCTCTTTCTACTTTCTGGTTAAAAGCCCATTTTGCATTTGGTCCCTGCCTTTCCTATAACTAGTGTAGTTCAGGTACAGATTTGCTTTATCCAGGACTGTTGGTAAGTTTCTGAGCCCCCCAAGCCCTTCTGTGTTGGAAAGAAGCCTTCTAGCTTATCAGTGGGAGTGGTAATCACTAGGTAATCTATCTACCACAGGAGGAGTGGTTTCTGGCCTAGAAATTATAGTTTATTGGCCGTTTGGGAAGCTTTTCCATCTCGTTCAACCTTCTGATTTAAAAGTCTTTGTTTGCACTTGTTTCCTGCCTTTCCTGTTACTGGTCTAGTCCAGGTGCAGATTTGCTGTATCTAGAACTCTTTGCAAGCTTCTGAGCCCCTCAAGCCTTTCTGTGTTAGAGAAAAGCCTTCTAGCTTATCAGTGGGAGTGGTAAGCATCAGGTAGCCTATCTACCACAATGGTCCCTGGCCCAGAAATTGTAGCTACTGGCTGTTTAAGCAGTTTTTTTCCATCTCTTTCAACGTTCTGGTTTGAAAGCCGCATTTGCGTCTGTTTCCCGCCTTTCATATAACTAGACAGAGTTGCTGTATCCAGGACTGTTGGTAAGCTTCTGATCCCCCCCAAGCCTTTCTGTGTTGGAGGGCAGCCTTCTAGCTTATCAGTGGGAATGTTAAGGACTAGGTAGCCTGTCTACCATGAGAGGAGAGGTTCTTGGCCCAGAAATTGTAGTTGACCATTTGGATAGTTTGTCGTCTCTTTCAACTTTCTGGTTTAAAAGACCACATCTGCGCTTGTTTCTCATCTTTCCTGTAACTAACCTATTGGGTAGCACTAGAAAGCCTTAAACTGATACAAGCCTTCTAGCTTAGAAGAGAGACTTTGGAGTGATTAAGTATCAGTTTTCTGTACTTTCTTGCTATACTTAACTATTTTCTGCCTAAACACAGATTTTCCAGCATTTAATGTGACTTAAAAGCTTGTTTTTTTCACATATTGTACTCATTTGACAGTCTGCACTTTTAAAAAAATAGTTTTTTGTTTAAATACTTTGTTTAACTGTTGTAGGCTACACACTAAAGTGTGATAGCCTTTTCTGATCGTTTGTAGTCCTTTAAAGCTGTTTTAAGTGTATCTGTTACTGTTTTTGCCTTATCTTTAAAAAAAAAAAAAATGCCTTGTTTCCCACCTTCTAAGCTAGTATAGGCCATTTTTCAGGATAGTGCTGAAGCTGAATTCAGGGCTGGGATACTAGTTTCTGAGTTGCCCATACCTTACTTGGATAGAAGGAAGTTTCTTTGTTCACCTGTGAGAGAGGGGAGCTTTGAGCAACCTATCTGTCCATGGAGGAGTGGATCCAGCCCAGAAGTTAGTAGTTTATTGGCCATTTTGGGTTAATTTCTATCTCTTAAATTTCCCTACAATAAAAAAAGATGTTTGCATGGTTATGAGCACCAGGCAGCACCAGTTATCTGCGGTTAAATTATTCCTGGTTCCACTAAGTCTCCTCTTCAGTTTTTCCCTTGAAACTAGTCTAACTCTCAACTTAAGCACTCAGAAAGCATCCTACAGCCCAGCACTTGCTCAGACCTAATAGCAAGCACTAATATACCCTGACACTGATTGCCCAGCAGGGCAAAGCACTTTATTCACCCCTCACTAAACAAGCAACTAAGCAACTCATCCTACTATTCAGGCATGACCAAAGGGCAATTTCAGGTGTACTCTCTAGTCCAGCTGGTGAGTCTGAGTATCCTGAGGCAATGTTACAACTGCCTCATGTACACAGACAACCCTCTCCTCCTACCACAAAACACTAACATATGTGAGAGATGCAATTATACAGCCAAACTGGAAGCTCAGCTGTTTCCACCCAAGACTGAAACAGACAGTCAAGAGGAGAAGGTTAACACTTGCGCCACACCTCCAGCCGCACACAGACCTATTAAAACAGCACTGTCAAAAAATACACACAAATACACAAAATCATACTCGGAGGCTCTAAATAAAAACCTGCAAAAGCATCAGAGACCTCCAAAGCAAACACCCAAACAACCTGCACCTCCCATCACAAACCAGGCAACACATAAAACACAAAATCAGTGTGCCGCACAATCACAGCCCTTAAGGCAAAATAACATACCTAACACACTAGTAATAGGTGACTCTATAGTCAGGCACACTGATGTCCCACTCACTAGGCTGGACAAGCAGAAGGTTACTGTTAGCTGCCTGTCAGGAGCCAGAGTCCGCCACATAACACAAGCACTCAGGTCACTCCAGAACAAGTACAAATATGACTCTGTCATTGTTCATGTTGGTGTAAATGACCTGAGACGTACCTCCCTGGACTACATGAAAAGAGATATGGAAGAGCTCTTTGATCATGTAGCCCAGGCTGGTATGACCCTGACCCTGAGTTGCATATTGTCCTCACCAAGAATGATACCACAGTATAAAGAAAAAAAATATCAGTTTCAACAATTGACTAAGCTTCTGGTGTCATTCAAAGGGGATCCTTTGTCTGTCAGCCTGGGATGACATGCTCAACAAGCTGCATTGCTTCGCAAGAGACAGCTTGCACCTGTCAAGTCTAGGCTTTCGAATACTGGCCAAGGCTCTTGCTGCCCCCATAGTGCCTTTTTTAGGCAAGGCTCAAAAGTCAAACCCACCTCCGTAAATACCACAATTAACAAAAAAACTGAGGGTTATGCTATTCAACGCCAGGAGTTTAAATCTCAAAATGCATGCACTTGAAGCACTCCTCAGTATGGAGAATGTCGACATCTGTGCAGTAACTGAAACCTGGTTCAAGGCTCCAGAGAGCACCACAGCACTATCAGGCTACAACTCATACCACATGTTCCGGCCACAGAACATGGACCAAAACACAAAAGGAGGTGGTGTATTCATATTCAGCAAGGATACCTACACCTCCAGGTTAGTGGCACAGCATGATACCTCTGAGATCATCCATGTGCAACTAACATCAGGCAAATCTGCAATGCAAATTGTGGCTTTTACAGATCACCCTCCATGACCCAGGACCACCACTCCACCTTTCTGGAGACACTGGAAAACATGAAGGTCCTACCGAACACCCTGATATTGGGCAATTTCAATTACCCTACCATTCACTGGGAAAACTACTCAAGTACAAACTCCCAAGCCCAGCACTTCCTGGAATTCATCAATTCAAACACACTGGATCAACTGTAAACTCCCCTATCAAAGGTGAAAACATATTGGACCTGGTCTTCACCAACATGGGCGATAGGTGTTCCACACCAGAGGTCAACCCGTCACTGGTTAGATCAGACCATAAACTAATCACTCTGGATTTACACACCTCACCACCACCCCCAGCTAAGGAAACCGGGTCTATATTAGAACACTGAACTTTCACAATTTCAAGTGTTCTAATATCGACCCATTTTCAGCGAATGCTGAAAATATCGAAGAAACAGAAAAACTAATTTTTTCCTAGGGAAAGAACTTGGTTGTCTGTTTCTGTTGCTTCAGTATTTTCAGCACTGTGGTGGAAAGTTATGGGTCGGGTGGACGTGAGGGTTAGGGCAGGTTAGGTGAGTTAGGGTTAGGGTGCGGGTCAGGTAAGTGTGCAATTGTGTGGACGTGAGGGTTAGGACGGAGGAGGTGAGTTAGGATGCGAGTGAGGTGACTGTGTGATAGTGACGGACCTTAGGGTTAGTGTTTGGGTTAAGGTAAGTGGATAGTTAGTGGTGTATGTATAGTTTAGTGTAGGGTTAGGTGTAAGAGTTTAGGTGTATGTGTGTGGATTGCTCCTTGTTTGGTGTGCTTGTATTGTGTGTATGTGTTTTGGAACAGCAATTTTTTTCCCTAGGAAAAATATTGCTGTTCTGTATGCTCAATGTTTTAATTTTTTGATTAATAGGGTTTGATATTAGAAAACTCAAAATTTTGAAAGTTCGGTGTTCTAATATAGACCCAGGAAACCACAGTAAAAAACTTTTCTAAAGCAAACATCAGCTTACTTAAGACATAGGTGGTAAGTTTCACAGCCCCCACGTTAAAGGATAATGCTGCCCAAGATGCAGAAACCTTTACAAATGCACTCTATGAAGACTTACAAGGATGCATGGATCGTGCCATCCCTAGCAAAACCAAGACTCACTCCTCTAAGAGAAGGAAACCAGTATGGTGGACCCCTGCAATAAACAGGCTATACAATAGAAGGAGGAAACTAGTTCAGAAAAAAGCAAATCCCAAGAAGGAAAGCCATCCCTGATCAGTATCAGTAAGAAACTAAGGTCCCTCATGAAATCATCCAAGGCTAACTTCGAAAGTAAAATAGCCAAGGATTCAAAAGATAACCACAAAGCCTTTTTCAGCTATGTTAAGAATCTAAGTAGCAACTCACAGATATGCACTGAACTAGTGCAAAATAGCACAAAATATACTGAACCTACTCATATTGCCAACATCCTGGCAGATAGATTCAGTGCAAACTTCACCCCCTTCTTACCTCCAAAAGGGCCCACAACAATACTGGAAAAGTGTAGTGTCACAAAAATCAGACGCACAGGTGAAAACAGCCCTTTCAAAAGCTAAAAACACAACATCAATGGAACCAGATGGTGTCCCAGGCTGCATCTTGCATGAACTACAGAACGAACTAACCCCCCCACCTAAACACGCTGTTCAACCTCAGCGTCTCCACAGGCTACATGCCCATAGAATGGCATACAGCAACGATTATTCCACAACTGACCCTGGTAACTATTACCCCATATGCCTGACTAGCCTAGTCTGCAATGCTATGGAGCGCATCATCATGGAACTCATTAACAAAGACATTGGGAACCTCCTTGACCCAACCCAGTTCGGGTTTGTTAAGGGCAGATCATGCATACTAAACCTGGTTGACTTTTTTGAGACAGTCACCAAGGCCATAGATGAGGGAAAGGTGGTTCACACAGCCTACCTTGACCACACCAAGGCTTTGAACACCATTCCCCACTCGGGTAATACAGAAAAACTCACCAGCCTGAACATAAACCCTTATGTCACGAGATGGGTCGCCAACTGGCTTACAGACAGAACTCACACGGTAAGAATAGCAGGCTCCAGGTCCGACTCTAAACCAGTCACAAGTAGTGTCCTGCAAGGCTTGGTCCTGGGACCCCTACTGTTCAGCATATACTTCTCAGAAGTACAGGCAAACACAGGAGGCTATGGCTAACCAAGTTCGCTGATGACTGCAAACTGGGAGCCATAACTGACTATCCAGCTGACACGGACATCCCCCAAAAGGGCCTTACTGAGACGGACACTTGGTGTCAAAGTCATGGCCTCAAGCTAAATGCCAAAAAAATGCATAGTCATCCCATTTGGGAAAACAAAACACCCACAAATTACCACATAGGTGGCAACCCCTTAATACAGAAGAGGTAATAAGGGATCTTGGGACCCAGGTAGATAGTAATCTCTCCTTTGACAATCATATTACCAAAGTAGTTAAGAAAATTTTCTATGTGGCCCATCTAATTACTAAAGGGTTTGCATATAAAAATAAAGAGGTTATAGTGCCCCTCTACTCATCACTCATTAGACCCATCAAGGAGTACAATGTCCCATTTGGGATGTACCTCACAAGACACTTCCAACAGCTAGAAAGACTATAAAAGTACCTCACCAAGAGGATTACTGGACTCAAACATATGTCCTATGCAGCCCGACTGAAAAATACTCCGGCTGTACTCAGTGGCATATCGCTTACTGAAAGGTGATCTCTGCCTGACTTACAAAGCCATGTCCAATTCAGAATTGATCGACATGCTCCACCTAAAGAAATCCAAGTCACTGTGAGCCATGCACTCTAGTGAGCTAAATGCCACAACAATAAATAGAACATGCTGTAGGGATAGATTCCTGTCACAGAGACTACCCATGCTTTGAAATAAAATTCCAAACTACATCAGGCAGACCCCCTCATAACACTCATCAAAAGAAACCTTGACGAGTGGATGACTAACAGAAAATACACCCCTGGGATCACTTCATTGGCTCCGCTTGACAGAGGATCAGTTAATTAATCAATGGGGTGGTGAAAGCTGACACTTTGGCTAGGTTTATAAATGCCCTCGGGCAGATAGCCTAGTACCTACCTATGATCATGACACAAAGTGCATACTTATGTATCTGTAAAACATCTGGCAGTGTAACCACTGAATGGGTGTATCTAGTTGTGCACATACCATCATAATCATGACACAAAGTGCATACTTATGTATCTGTAAAACATCTGGCAGCAGAACCACTGAATGGGTGTGTCTAGTTGTGTACATACCATCATAAACATGACACAAAGTACACAGTTATGTATCGGTAAAACATCTGGCAGTGTAACCACTGAATGGGTGTATTTAGTTGTGCACATACCATCATAATCATGATAAAAAGTGCATTCTTATGTATCTGCAAAACATATGACAGTGTAACCACTGAATGGCTGTATCTAGTTGTACACATACCATCATTATCATGACACAAAGTGCATACTTATGTATCTGCAAAACATCTGACAGTGTAACCACTGAATGGGTGTATCTAGTTGTGCATATACCATCATTATCATGACACAAAGTGCATACTTATGTATCTGCAAAACATCTGACACTGTTACCACTGAATGGGTGTATCTAGTTGTGCATATACCATCATTATCATGACACAAAGTGCATACTTATGTATCTGCAAAACATCTGACACTGTTACCACTGAATGGGTGTATCTAGTTGTGCATATACCATCATAAACATGACACAAAGTACACAGTTATGTATCTGTAAAACATCTGACAATGTAACCACTGAACGGGTGTATCTAGTTGTGCACATACCATCATAATCATGACACAAAGTGCATACTTATGTATCTGTAAAACATATGGCAACGTAAGTACTGAATGGGTGTTCACATACTAGCATTATTATGACTCAAAGTGCATACTTATTTATCTGCCAAACATCTGGCACTGTCAGCACTGCATGGGTGTATCTAGTTGTGCACTTATAATCGTGAGACAAAGTACATACTTATGTATCTGTTAAACATCTGGCAGTGTAACCACTGAATAGCTGTTTTTAAATAGGAAAAGAAATCTTTATTACTAAAACAGTATTATTATCTCATTTCATGTCATATTCATAAACCACAGCCGATTTCTTTAAGATCTACTGTTCGGTAATTGAAATGAAGTCTGTGGTCCCTGGCTAAGACTCATACTATGATATTAAAATCAATGAACTTTCTCTACCATATGACAGAGACCATCCCCCCAGATACACCTTGATCCAGTGAGTAAATATCAGTCTACTCCAACTCCATTGAAGTATATACAATCTGCTAAGTCCAATGAGCAAAGCAAATGAATCATACACTGAGTCATATTAAGTATTGTTCTAAATAGTGGTAAACTGTATAGTGTATTTGCAGTATAAATAAGGCCAGTCTTTTATGCACCTTAACTAACTTCAGTCATATCTTATTAATAGTCTCACCTCTGTACAAGTCATACAGAGTAGAATCCCAGATTCATTATAACTCTCTTATAGAAAAAAAAATCACATCTACACCAAAAAATGTCTTGTCAATAAGATTAGAAGTAGAGAGCATACTGAGAGGTATAAGATTTAATATACAGAATTACTCAAGTTTTACTTTAAATGTGAAGGTCAATTTTAAATCTGGAAGGCACATTTAGACAAAGTATTCATAGTACTACCCACCCAAATAATTCACACCAGGGTTCTCACTTCTTAAGAAAAAAAACAAAAATACTGGTGGATAAGATTTGTCTAAAGATCTCCCTGCAGGCTCAATCTAGCCACTTGTAAAAATGATATGATTGTTTATTAACACCATAAGACCAGAGGAGTCCATGAATAAGCTGCCACTACAATAATTAATCAATTAATTCTCAGTAGATTTGGTAGTATCTATGAGAGAACTAGTGATTCCTGATGTGCACTAACAGGTGAGACCAACACACATGTACCAGTCTGATACTAGATATTTTGTTTTTTTCCAAGGATATCCGACCACTGACTCCAGTTTTCTTACTAATATTCAAACTTTAGGGATTGGGGAGTTAAATATATCCCATTGTTAAGTAACCCCATAGTGTGAGAGAGGTCTGATGATCTTGGGACTACCACGTCTAATTTCCACAACTCTATGGCTACTAAATATAAAGACATTAGTTCATTTGTAAGGAATATTATTGGAAAGAATTGGCCAACTTATAAGGTTGATGAAGAGATTTTTCGAAATGTTGGGGAAGTCCCACATTTTGTTTACAAGGTTGATAGGAACATTAAGAGAGTCATAGAAAGTAACAAGGTTGAGACACTAACAGGGACTTAAAAGTGTGGGAGATGTAGTTTATGTAACTAATGGAATGGTTTACATAACGATTTGGAAACAGTGCCAATTCTTCTATGTGGGTAAAACTGAAAGGAAATTAAGGAAGAGAAGATATGAACATTTATATGATATTAAAAAAAATAATATCAGTAATGCATTATATAAACATTCCACAGTGAGTATGGGTTTCATTAAGTTTGAATTTTGTATTCTTGAGAAAGTATACCCCAATATTAGATGGGGGCAGAGGGAGTATAGAATTGAATACCAGGAACTAGTTTGACAAACTTGACCTGATGCCACCACACCACTCGTTTTGAATGAACACATTTCTATTCACCCCATTTTGAAAATGAGGGCTGCCAAACTATGATGCCTTCTAGGTTCATGATTTTCCCATGGTTAGGAACTGTGTAGTGTTTACAATACTCTTTGATGTGGTTTTAATATATGCATTTTTTATTTTGTATTGTTTGTACTGTATAGTTGTTAAATATTATTTTTTTTTTTTTGGTAATAGAGAGGTTTTTATTTGTATAATGTATATATATATATATATATATATATATATATATATTGTATGTTAACTTTTTTAATGTATGATTAATTGTGTAATTGCTTAATTAATAATGGTATAAATGTATTTCAACAATTGGGTATGGGTTGATGATTGGTCTGAAAAAGTCCTGAGTAGCAGGGATGAAAGAGCTTAACCAAGATATTTTTCTATTTGATGAATGAACATTTTCTTGGATTTCAACTTGGACTGTTGTTTATTGCCCACTACTAGGACCTTTTCCATTGCTTACATTTTGAGTCACCTGGGACTAAGTAGACCTTATGATATGGTTATGAGTTTTTTGGCTACACGATATACACACCTACATTGGAGGTTTTTGGTAGCAAAAAAATCATAATGTTCGCATAAGTTACAGACTAAAATGTAGAATTAGGAAAGGAGGTAAAGCTGAACATTAAACTGAATCAAACAAAGTTAGTGGGAACACTTGATATGGCAACTGCAGGATGACTTTAAAGGATATTCACAAGTTTTTAGCTGCCCTCGCAGACCATTGAATGTCTATCCAATTGTCCTTCTAGTGCTTGATTTAACCTATTACATTTGGTGTTAGATGGGTCTTACTCATCCCATGGTAGATAACTATATATCACCCCTACTGAAAATAAGTGGGATTATACCATGGATAATTTGAGGGGACCCATTTATGGGATAAAATATTTATGAGCTGCCTATGGCCAATAATATATAAGAGGCAGTTCTGGGATAAATGTTCTGTTTCCCAATCTTAGATCCAAGTTGTACTTGAATATGGACAGGGATGAGCTTTGGTTTATATGGATGGAGAGTCACTAAGTCACCTATTAACTGATTTGTTGCTCATTTTGTCCTATTTGCTCAGCATGACTGATCAAAGCACACAAGTTTATTTTAAACTGATAGTGAAGCACAAATCATAGAAGAACTAATGTGTATATAACCTACATTAAATTAATTAAAGTCCCAGTAATTTTCTACATAAATGTGAAGGCTGCAGTTTGCTATTTGCATTACAGTGTGAACCCTTCCAAAAAAAGAGGCAGTTAGAGGGTATGTCATTCTGAATTAAATGCCACGCTGGCTTAAATGTTAAATTTCTTATGTTGGGTAGAACTTTTCCATCCATTTAACAAATCAGCAGTAATTTTTATATTGATGCCCTTCCTGTGAAACATCTTATGCTTCTTAGCTGATGATAAAACTCAGATTTTGTTGTCTGCGTTCACCAACTTAACATATATCATATGGGTGGGATAATTTTTAGGGTAGCTGCACATCTTTTTGAGAATTATTGATCATATAACTGGCAACGTTTAGAAGACTCAGCAACCTGTGCAAATTATTAAGTCACTTCCAGGTTTCTATAAGGCTAATATTTCTTCCCATTCCTATTTTTATATTTTCCCTTATTGATCTGTCCTCAAGGGAAAATAAATTGTGTTTAATGCCAAAGTGGAAGATTCTTATTTATTCAACTTCTCGGACATTGCATTATAACAATCCTCCTAATGTACTAAATATTTTGTAAGTTGCAGACAGAATAGCAGAATGGAAGCAACTCTTTTTTTCAATGCATCAGTTATGACTCTGAAATTATTGGCAGATTTACCGGAATCACTATAACTGGACCAGTTCACTTTTGGTGTGATGGTTTCCATCCCATCTAAATTAAAACAACCTCCCATTGTTTAGTGCCACATTCTTCTTCCATTCCATAGAAATGTAAATTTGGCAGTCCCTTTCAGATATTCTTAGAAAATTTTTTTTGCTATGTTTTTCATTCAGAGAAAATAGTTCCAACTAGGGAGCTACCTTAGGTTTATGCATGTAGAATTCTAATACAGTGGTACCAAATTTGGTTTGCACCTTGATAAAAGCTGTACCACTACAAAAAGTTATGCAAAGGAGTATCACTTCCACGTTCTTTGTGTTGATTGCTTATCCCACTAGCAGTATAGCACTTGAAATCAGAACTGCGGCCCCAAACACAAATCAAATAATATAATTAGCATATTAGGAACTAGCAAAGATATAAATGAATCCATTTCCAAGGTGGATACTATAGGTCTGAGTTTCAAATACCTAACTAATATATTGCGGTGATAAACTAAATATTATAAGTAAACTATCTCTGTTATTCAGCCAGGAACTAATGATAAAAATGAACTTCATTATAAGTCCTCAGCAACTGTTACAGGATAGCATACTTATAGTTTCCCCTTCAAGTGTGCAGAAACAAGTTTCCATACAAGACAAATTGCAATGTTCAAAATATTACAGTAGAATGGATTACCAAGCTAGAATTACTATATCTATTCCCAAGTTTCCAAAATCAGCTAGCAGGAAAGACATTCCCAATGGAAACCAAGTCAAGAAACAAGTTAATAGAGATAAAAAGCCTTGCTGCACTCACCGACAAGAAAGTCATAAAAACAATGCTAAGAAATTCTGGTCCGTCTTATCCTCTCCCATCAACCCAGATACAAAAAAAGATCCTAGCCTATACCTAGACATTTCCCCTCTCCAAACAGCTACCTGTTTCAGTACAAACCTCATTTAATGCATAGCCAACTTAACCATAAACTCACCTAACACACCTGCTTCCATGAAGCTAACTATCTCTACTTTAGATGCTAACACATATCTAGCACAAAAGTCACCTAACTGCAACCTCTCCAATACACATACAACTAATTCCACCCACTTTATCTTTCAACCAATTTCTATAACTTTAATAAAAAAGCATTTACATAAACTAAAACCTTGTTCCTCCTCAGCTGACAACCTTCCCTCGGAATCTTAAATCTTGCTGCAGATATAATAGCAAACCCAATCAGCATTCTTATTAATAGATCAGTAACAGAATGCCTTGTCTCTAACTTGTGGAAAATGGTGCATATTATCCCCTTACATAAAGTAGGTAATTCCACTGAAATTACAAGTTTCCATCTCATAGCCATCCTGTCTGCCCTCTCTAAAATCCTTTAAAGATGTAAACATCTACAATTTTTCCACTATCCCTTACAAGGTAAGCTAATCAGTGATATGCAACATGGATTTATAACACCTGCACTGCATTACTATCATTTACAGACACTGTCAACAAAACTCACAACACTAATAAACTTGTATCTGTAGTATTTCTATATCTTTCAAAAGTCTTTGACACTGTGTCTCACAGTAAACTCCTCAGTCAACTTTCCTCTATTTTGACTGTATGAATTCTGTCAGTGAACCAGTTTGCAACCCACCTGACAATATAAGGGTTGATACCCAACTGGGTGAGTTTATCAATGATGCCTGAGTGGGGAATTGTGCCAAAGGCCTTGGCTATGTCTAGGTAGGCTGTATGCACAGATTTACCCTCATCTATGGCTTTCATGACTGTCTCAAAGAAAATCCATCAAGTTTAACAGGCATGCTCTCCCCTTGACAAAGGCAAACTGTGTGGGATTAATTATTTGAAGATTGCCTATATCTTTGTTGATGAGGTCCATGATCATTTGCTCCATGGTCTTGCAGGTAAGGCTGGTCAAGCTAATAGTTCTATAGTTCTCAGGGTCAGTGGATGCACCCCCTATGTGCACGGGGATGACGGTGGCAGTTTTCCATTTCATTGGGATCACTCCAGTGCTAAGACTGTGATTGAAAAGAGTACCAAGAGGTGTTGCTAATTCCTTTTTTAACTCATGTGGAATGCAGCCTCGAATGTTATCTGGTCCCATAGAGGCTGTATTTTTGGCCTTGGAGTAGGTGCCTAAGACCTGCTCCTAGATACTAGGTGGTGGACATGTGTCAGGGATGCTTTGTGGTATAAGTTTTTACTGAACCTGTCAGCCATCAGGTTTGCTACATCCATAGGCCCTGTAAATGTAGTGCCATTAACTACAAGTTCCATGTAAATCGGGGAAGTACCTTTGAGGTTTTGGATGTAACTAAAGAATGCCTTATGGCTTTCCTTAGAGTGGAAAACAAATTTTGATTTGTAGTTAGCTTTGGAGAACTTTACAAGAAGTCTGATTTGCTTGGTTAAGTTGAGGAGGGAGTGTTTCCAGTTTTGAGACCATTCCTTATTACTTTTAGAAAGCAATTTCTTCATCTAATTGCATAGCCTGTTGATGGCAGATGTCTACTAGGCAGGTTTGTTCTTTTTGAAAGATCTTACTTTGGCCCTGTCAGGTATGGCACAGTCGATACACTTGCACAGATGTTCATATAAAGCATTGGCATATAACCCGGCATAGGTGTCCATTCCATTTGTGGTGGGAGGGGCTATGAAACTAATTATGCTGTCTCTTAAGAGGTTGTAGTCATCAAGTTGCTGCTAATTGGGGGGAGGGGGGTCTGGTGTTATAGTTACTTCTAGTGAGATTGATTTGTGATCAGATCTTACCAGGGAGGGACACACACACTGGAGGATGGTGCAATGGTTCCCCATGTTGGTGAGTACCAGATACAGGATATTTGAACCCCTTGTGGCGGTGACAACCAGCTGATCCAGGGCATTGGAGTTTTTAGCAAATCTCACTGAAATTGAATTAGTCCACCATACCAAACTATTAGAAGTCACAATAAAGGAATATCTTAAATTTGACCTCTGCATCTAAAGAAATATCAAGAACACCCACCCAAAACTAAGCATGGTATACATAAAGAATCATTTTCTGAACACACTCACAAAAGTTACTCTAGCCAGACTTACTGTTTGCCCTCCCTAGAGTATGGAGCACCAATTCTAAAAACAAATTGGAAAGCTGCTACAACAAAATTGCCAAGTTTGCTACTAATTATCCTCCTTTACCCATCACTGTAAAGCTCTGCATACCCTTACCTGGCTGGAACTCCCCCTCCAACTCTCCTACATTCATCTTATAACAATACATAAAATTATACACAAACCATTAGCCTGCCCGAATCTTGCCCCTTTATTCAACATATGTTTTCCGAAAAGAACTCTTAGATCAGAAGACAACTTCTCACCATACATAAACTGAATACATTCCATGGATAAAGCCTATACTCATGCTTAGTAGCAAAAAATTGAACTCCTTACCTCTAACCACCAGAAGTATTTCTAACCTACCTATCTTTAAATGTTCTATTAAAGAATATTTTACAAAATATTGGACCTGCTCCTGTGGCAGTCTTGGCTGAACTTGACCATACTTCACTCACCCCCCCCCCCCAACCTAAATTATACTTCCCAACCCTTTCCGGCCTCCTACTCCACTCCTTTTTGTTTTCCCACTACCTCACCTTATTTACTTCATCTCTGCAGACCTTTCCTCTGCTTCTTTCTCTTTCCTTCCTACTCACCTAACCTACCTGAAGACACCCTACCCTGCACTCTTTTATACTCTCCTTCTCTCCATCCTTTTTCTTCCATAACTATAATATGAACACCATCTCTCATACATCACTCAGGTTCGTCTTACTGTCTCTAATCATGTAATCTCACTGTATTTCTTTAAATATCTTATTAGAATTTTTTCAGGTCTCATTTATCACATACTGATCTATGCAACAAGTAATGTGACTATTGAGTTTTTCCTCACTTATTTTCTCCAACTCATGTTATTGTTTTTCATTGCACTTTATTATGAAACATATGTCTTTGTTTTTCTCATTACATTTTTTCACTCTTATGTTTTGTAATGTAACATAATACTTTGTGATTTAAAATATCTGTACTTGATTTTTGAAAGATTGTGATTGTGGAGCTTTTCTCTCTGGGCCTCCACTGAAAATGGGCACTTGTTGGACCAGTCAGACTTTCCTGGTAAACAAATGGCAAATATATAAAAGTACTCACTCACTGTGTGTCAAAAGTGTAAATATAGATTTAGTTTTCCAAGCAGAACAAATAATTGCCATGTCCAGTTCCTCTTTATTGTATTTAGAGCAATGCTATTAGCTGTCTCCTGTAGCATGTTGATGACAGATCAAAATACCAAGTGAAATGATTGCTAAAGTCATTAAACCGGCCCATATAAAAGGTTCTGTGATCAGCAAATGTATACCAATTCGTAACTCATTATCAGTACCAAGTAACTCCACTTTTAATGTTTAATAACAATTAAAAAAAATAAAAAACATAATGCTGCAGGCACACCAGCATGTACCCCCGAATAGCTATACTACAGCAAGCTTGCTAATACATATTTACACAGTTCTAGTGTTAGGTGCTTGAGAACTTGCTGACACAAGGGTTTTAAAAGATACATACATTGCCATAAATTGTGTTAAATAAAGGTCATTGAATGTTTTATCTCGTGGTCCCTACCTCCACAGCCTTCTTTATGTTTAAAATAACAAACTGAATAATGTGTCCAATTCTACATTTATAACTCCAAATAAAAATTCAAACTAGAGCAAAAATGGACATCAGCAAAGGAGAGTTATCAGTCTAAATCTGTAAAGTGTATCATACAGACTTTAGAGGACAAGTATTTGCTTGGATATTAATTCATATCATAGCCATCCATTGTTAATTTTATTATTTATCTTTGCATACTGTATTTGAACTTCAATTAATAATATGAGGAACAAAAGCTTATTGTTTTACCTGCAACACATCATAGCGGTAAAAAGGAAATTCTGTTGATCACCCATTGGAACTTTCATCAAATTATTAAACTTGTTGAAAGCTGCTTTCAGTGATCCTCGAAACCATTTTTTAGGTAGCAAGTTACCTGCACGTTCTATGTTAGAGGATACACATAGGGGGTTAGCATGAAGGTTAAGGTCTTTATCTTACAAATACAAGGTACAGAGTTTGATTCTGACATCTGGTTGTTGGCTAGGCATGTAATACTCTGCAGATTAATAGCCTAGTATTTACCAATGAACCTGTGATAACTACATCATCATGAAACAGTGGGGTAAAGAGTTAACTCCATTAGTAATAAAAGTAGTTTTCACTGACTGTACTTTACAACACTAGCACTGACTGGAAAAATTCTTTAACAACAGATAGACTCCAGCTAAAAAAATAAAATTCTGTGTTCATCTGATATTGAGATCATAACATAGCATACAAATATACCTGAAAACATAAAAAGATTACTGTAGGAATTAACAACTTTATTTTTGCCAGGCAGGGTTCAGAGCTCTTTGATAACCTGCAGCTTCTACTAATGTGCTTTTAATATGTCAGACTATAAACTCATAATACTGGTGTATAGGAATTAATGGCCTAAGGTATTGTGCCTATGGACTGCTAAGGGTCAACATGATGCTCCTGGGAGGCAGGTATCAACTGAGCTGTAAGAACCACCATTACTGCTGTCTTTCCACTGTCCTTAACTCAAATGACTCAGCACCTGATTATCTGTTACCTTAGATTCAGGATATGTATTAGCGAGTTTAAACCTAGTGATTAGTATTGCAGCCAGGATTATGTCATACATGCTTTGGGTAGAAAAAATATATTTATTATAGCAAGACAATGTTCTAGAATTTATATTTAAAAAAAAATCCCTGTCATATTTACTCTTCTATTTTATTAATTTGCATAGTTTTCCTTGGTCCAACAAGAGTAGTTGCATCTAATTTTATCAATCTGGGGTTATTTTAGCCCAAAACATTTAATACCTTGGGGGGGGGGTCATTAGCCCAAACAGCAACACTTCTAAGGTTGCAATATACAACAAACAGAAGAAGAGAGATAAGGTGAGGAAAATGCTATACTCATCTTCAGCTGTGACTGCCATGACAGGATGTTGGTGAACTATTCAGTTTGACTTTCTAAGAAATGAGCAAATACGAGGAAACAAAGAGTAGGGTTCTCAGTTTTATTAACATCTTTTACCAGGAAAAAGAGGATTTTTTTTCTGAGGTATAAAAGAATTATGCTATCTAAAAGGGAGATCAACTAAACTTGAGGGGTTGGCGCTGGCTGTTCTCTAAAATGGTGTGCAGTTCCAAAATTCCTAGATATGCCTCAGATTATCTTGTCGGGACAGTGTGACTGTGATTGGGGAACAGGAGTTATGTCTAACTGTGTGATTTTATGACACCTGTTTTATGTGAAGCAATGCAAAATGCCAGCACTAAACACAGAAAGAGAAACTATTTGTGTGCCATAGGTGCATAAACGTGTGTCAGACAGAACCTCCCTAAAGGAAACACACTTTCTTAAAATGTGAAGACAAAGTATTAGAAACAATTAAAAAAAAGAATCTTAAAGCCATAGGATGTAATCTCAGTCTCAAGCTAGCCTCATATCAATAAAATTGAAGTAATAATAATAATAACCATAAGCATAACAATCCACAATTAAAACCACTTGGATATAATTAAATTGTAACTGAGACTGACAGAAAGACAATGGCTAATTAACTTTTAAAATGAATAACATAATCTGAGAAGAGCTAAGATACAATGTCTGGGAAAACAGAAACATATAAATTGCTTCCAGCTGAGTTAGTGTCAAAGGAGTTCATTTATTTCATTTACAGAAATTCCAAAGTCTGTCGCTCTTATGTGCATTAAGAAGACGTTGAGGCTTGGGGGTTCGTTTGAGTAGTTAATTATATACAAATGCACCAGGATGGATGGCAGGAACATTGAACTTAAACAAACTATCTAACTACTACATACTTGCATGCTATCACTCTGGCTACTCACTCAAAATGGCACTCTTGCTTGCACATGCTCAGTACTTATATGCATGTTCTGACTCACTGGAAAGATTCTTAAATGTATATCACACACACTGACCTACATCCTCCCTCTTACTGAGTTGTCTCATATAAACAATGACATATCAATAGGCATGAAGTTATACAAACACTAATAAAGAAAAACAACAGTCATGTCCAGGTTGCCATGCATCTGGAAGTAGGTTTTGAGATGCAACCTGATCTTGTGACATAATAGTTAGGATTGGATTTAACAACAGAGACAGTCACTGGGGGATGTTCTACTTGAGGAGTTTCAGGGATTTTCTTAGGAACAGGGATTGCTGATGGAATATTCTCTAGAACAGGAACATTGGAAAAGTCACTCTGAGAACTAGTCTTTGTCACAGCAAGATGCTGTAGCACTGGTTCGGACACTGGTAACAAATACTTCTAATTTCTTTTGAATTCCACTCCTTGTGATTCTACAATGTATGATTTCATCTCTTAACACAAACTTTTCACAAATCCGATTTGGTCAAAACCTTTTCACACCTGCATCCTCACTATCTCCCCGTTTTATAAAGAACAGAGCGGATTGCTGAATTTATCACAGTAAGACGTCTGGGACAAATGCTTCTTTAACAGTTGGGCTTTTACAGCTTTGTTGTTTTTAGCACATGGAACCAATAAATTACTGTTAATTTGTAGTGTGGCTCTGGTTTGTCTCGACATAAGTCCCTGAGCAGGTGAACCAAGATGTTTATCACGAGGAATGTTTCTGAGATTAAACAAGTTGAGAAAAACATTGGTATTGTCATGTCTGGATTTCTCTAACAGCTGTTTTGCACTTTGAACTGCATGTTTAGCAAAGCCGTTTGACTGAGGGTATTCAGGACTACTAATAATATGAACAAAGTCCCGTCCTTCTGCAGATCTCTTGTACTGCTGACTTGTAAACTGCGCACCATTGTCAGAAATAACTCTGTGCGGACTACCATGGACAGAAAAATGTTGTTTCAACTTAGTACTGACAGTGCTGGAAGTTAGGTTGGGAGGGAGATCAATCTTGAACCAGTTTGAATAAGAGTCAGCTAACACCAAATAATGTTGATCATTCCACTCAAAGATATCTGTAGCTACTGCCGACCAGGGTAGTTCAGGAATCTGGCTTAACTGAAGTTATTGTTTCTGTTGATGCGACTTTATACTGTTACATACTGAACAAGATGAAAGTACTTTCTCAATATCTCTTGACATAGAAGGCCAATATACTAGACCTCTCACCCTTCTTTTGGTAGAATCAATTCCTGAGTGGCCACGATACAAGATCTGAATCTATTCTTGTTGCAAGGACTTTGGAACAATCACTTTAGGACTTTTCATGATGATACTATTGCCTGACAAAATCTCATCTCTGTATGGAAAATTCTGTTGCACTTCTAATGGTAAACAAGATTGCTCTGAAGGCCATCCTAGACTGATAAAGAAGTTTAGCTTATGGAGAATTGGATCTGAAGCTGTGTGAGTTCTAAGCTCATCAAGATGTGTGGAAGAAAAATGTATCACTTCCATGACCTCCAAATCAAGTTGCTCATTGTTATGCTATTCTGTGTCTTTTTTTGCGGAGGAATCTGGATAAAGTATCAGCAAGATAAAGAAGTTTTCCTTTTGTGTAAATAAAACAGAAATGTGAATCCAAAAAGAGAATCTCCGTGAAAACAAAAATAAATCAATAAAAACTAAAAACAGTTCATGGTGTTTGAGCAGCAAATGGCAATCAAGTTGCTTCAACAGTACATATGAAACAGAAATTGTCATCTGAATACATTGCAATCCAAGACTGAATCTTAAATCAAGTCCAGTGTATTAGCCACAAAAAGACACCAGCTGGTTGTTACATTCTCATGGAAACGGAATATGTTAAAAATCCACCAAACCTGCTCTCGCGTTTTACTTTATTTTATTTTTTGGTGGTGTTAATTTTTATTTTTATTTATTTATTTTATTTGAAGTTTGGTTGTCAGGATGGTCCATTGGGCCGAATGAGTCCATTTTCAATGGAGTCCTGGGGAGAAAAGCTCCATGGATACAATATATAAAAACATAGTGAAAATACAATATATAAAAACATAGTAAAAATGCAAGAAGAGTACATTTAAACCAAAGTAAATCATAACACAAATAAGCATAACAATATGTAACAATTCACATGAGTTTACAAATTTTTTTGTTTTACAAATAATAAACTTCTGTTTTAACAGGCTTTGGATCATTCAATGGTGGATTTCTTTTTATCATTGGTGGACTATCACTGAGTGGATTTTTAAGTTTAATTGTATTAAGTTTAAGTTTATTAAGATTTTGTGCATTTTTAAGTGTCAATGGCTGAACTTTGTGTTATATAGATGAGGAGTCTGTTCTTGAGCAGTGGTATCCTTTGCAACATGTTCAACCCGATCATACTTTAAAAGTTCTGTAAAATACTACCTACACCTGCATGCTTACTTAAACTGTCAGTCTTTACATTCTAACACCATATTCCATCCTTTTCAATCATGTTTTGTCTTTCCACATAAGGTTATCATCACATTGCATTTTTACTGGTTCTAGTTCATTGGTACTCCTTATAAACATTCAAAAATGTGAAGTACTATATTAAATGCATTCTCCTCTCTCCATCTTCTGACTATTTTTACTAATATCCCTTTTCAACAGTTTTCATCCTTTATCATATTCCTTTGTGACATTCCATTTACTTGTAGGTTCACAGCTCCCCTAACTTCCCTAAGCTCTCTCTGCTATCTCTTTTTTTTTTCCTATCTTATCTTTCCTCAGGAACCATACTAATGTGTCTCATTCCCATAGCACACACTTCTGTCATTTCCTGCCTGCACTTTCATCTCAGTCTACCTTATTATCGTCTTGGTCTCTTATTTCTGCTTGACTATTTTTTGCCACTAGAAATTTGTCATCTTCCTTTACTTTATCTTCCTTTCCTCAGACAAATCCTTCCATTTATAAAACTGGTGTCTGTTTTCCCTTAATAGCCTTTGTATTCTCCTTTTCTGTCTTGTTAAACTGTCTAATCCCTCCTTAATATTAGACCTCTGAGACAGCCTGTTCTACCTCCCTGAAATCTTAATTTTGTTTTGGAGAAGTTGACTCAGGCTTCTTTTTGAACCTGCTGTTTTGGCTTTTTCGAAACATTGTTCTTAGATGACTGTTCTGTTGTTAGCTCTTACTTCTGCCAGATGGGTGTCTGAGTTGCAACCCCTTATGGCTTGTCCTACTTTTTTTGATTTTTCACGAGGACAGGGTGTGCTTCCTCACTAACCCCGCCTTTTTGCCTAAAGTGGTTAATGTGCTTTCCCTTAATCAATCTATTAATCTGCCTACCTTTTTCCCCTCTCCACAGTCTGACAATGAGAGGATGTTGCATACTTTGGATGTGCATAGGCAACTCAGAATATATTTGGATCAGACTAAGGCTATTCGTAAATCTGATCGGTTGTTTGTTTCTTTTTATCCTAGATCTTTGGGTCTAGCTGTATCTAAGCAAACTATTTCTTCTTGGATTTCTAAGGTTATTTCCTTTTGTCACACCTTTCATGGCAAGAGCCTTCCTTCTTCAGACAAGGCTCATTTTACTAGAGTGGTGGCTTCTTCTGGTGATTTTTTTAGAGTTTAGATACTAATTCTATTCCTGAAGCAGCTACCTGGTCTTTTCTGCATACCTTTACTAAACACTACAAGTTGGATGTATCTCTATAGCTAGGGCCAGTTTTGCTAGTGCTGTTCTCCATGGCTTCATATGGGACCCTTCTTCTTCTCTTTCCTCCTCCCAAGTTTCGTCTTGAGCTTTGGCACTCTGCCAAATGTTATAAATACTGCAGCAGTGAATGTAAGGACATAGGACAGTTGTGTAAAAGCTTAACACAATGGTAGATGTCCTTGCCTTCACTGCTGCAGTATTCTCTCCCTCCATCCATCATCCTAGTCCTTTGCCTTCCTGGATGTACAGGTTACCTCTTGGATTCCTTGGACTGGTGTTTCTACTGGGGCAATCAGTTCTGTTTATGGTAAGCCTAAATGTCACCTTTATGCCCTACGGTACACAAGAGGCATTTGAGTGACATTTAAAAGTAGCATTAAATGCAACAAGAAGTCTTTGGTATACTGGCCAGACAGTGGGTTTCCACAGAAGGGAATCCTGAATGTTATGAATACTGCAGCAGTGAAGGCAAGGAACTCTACCACTCTGGTAAGATTTTACACAACTGTACTTTAACAAGCTACCTCTTCTCGTCCAGGATTTGATTCCTCCAGCCTTCATTTTGCATAGTGCCTGCCTTTGAGCATGCTCAGTCAGACAGAACTCCCAGGCTATCCCTGAGAAGGAACATTGAGTCCACTAAGATTGCAATGTTAATTAAAAAATAAATAAATAATAGATTGTGCAAAGTGACTTTGCATATAGGTTCACAACAAGATGTGATAGGAAACCAAACAGGGGGAAGGAATTAACAGAGCAAGTGATCAGGTGCTAATGGTGAGTGATACCTGAGATACCTTACTTAAAGGAAACAAGATCTAAATGACACATCTTACATGGACTGAATTAAAGTCTTGTATCCTACAGACTGCTAACAGTTGACCGAAGTCTGGCATACAAAACATCCTCTTACCCATTGCCATTGCTGATGGACACATCAGCAAGTCAAACGGTATCAGAAATACTTAGACTCAGGATCAAAACTTCTTCTGCAGCATCAGCAGATTGGTTTGCAGGGACAGGTATATCTCACAGAGACAGAACAAGCTCCCCAAACACATAAAACAAAGTTCATCCCTGTCCATATTCAGACACAACTTAGATCTATGAATGGGAAACAGAAACTTTAACCCAGGACTGTGTGCTGTACTATTAATGGACAGAAGCAGTTCCTAGATGCTTTATCCCAGGCATGGGTCCTCTCCAATATTCTATGGTATGATCCCAGTTATTCTAACTAGGGGTGATATATAATTATCAACAATGGGATGGCTAAGGCCAATCTATGACCAAATGAGGTTCATTTGTGCACAGAAAAGGAAACTTGCAGGGCTTAAATTGACCCACAAGGGCAGCTTGCCTAGTACTTACCTATGAAACTATGAATGTGTGATCAGAGGCTAATGGTATCCCTGAGTGGATTCTGTAAATAGTAGGACACTCTCCAAAGCTTATTATATACTTATACATAAATCCAAGACAAAGATTATTTAGTGTATAGTGTGAACAGATAAATAGCAAGCTTCAGTGTAAGCAAGGACGTTCATACAATTCTTGAATGTCTTTTTGAAAATTATAAAATTGCAGTCATATATTTTATGAAAACATTTTTCCAAGAGCTGCAAACCCCAAATGACAAATGCATCACAGTCCCTAAACCCTTGAACAATCAATTACAATTTTTTTTTCTTTTTTTCTTTAAATTCTTGTCTCTTATTCTGTCCTACTAAAAGAATTCTGTTTTCAGGATTTTTTTTTTGTTTAATCATAAATTAGCATACATTAGTGCAAGAAAAATGTTAGCACATATGTTTGCATGCTCAGCTTTTAAATAAATTGTTAACATAAAACATAGCTATACTTAAAAGGGGAGTAAGAGCTGAAGCAGTGTGCAGTGAACAGGTTTCACTGCATACCCTCATGAAGGCAGTTCCTTTTTGGCTCTTTCATAAAAATATCTCTGGGCATGAAACAAAATCTGCTCAGTACATGCCTCTTTGTATTTTATTGCATACATAAGCCATCGGAGGAGATGACATCTATCAAGGCTTGGGTGTGATGTTCGTTTTGTTTAAAGCAATGGAAGTAAGCAAGTACTGCTGGGAAATACTGCAGAGGCTAGGAAAAGATATGAAGTCACACTTCCAGGAGTTCTGCAAGGGGTATATTGTTATTCCTAGCCAAAAGAAGTATTTTAACAAATGTGCTGAAAATAAAATTTAAGTGAAGGCAGTCAAGAGCACATAATGAGCAAAGCTGATAAGGATGCCTGTCAAACTGAGGTATGGTTTGAAGATTTAGAATTATGCTAAGCAGTGAAAAATCACAGTCTGTATTGCTAAATCAACTTTTCTTTAAAAAAATTATAAAGCAAGCACAAAAATTCAACTAACCTTTGAACAGGAGAAAATCTATTGAAATAAATCTTTTATATAAACAACAAACGTTTACCATCATACAACAAAATGAGCAAATGGTAAACATTAAGAAAAAACTACAAAAGCAAAGATGGCCAATGTATTAGTCACTAGGTTTTATATAAAATATAGCAACGTGGAATTATTCAGTTTATAATAAACATGTACTCCACTGCATAGTGCTTTCTTTTATTGTGTGTGTGTGTGTGTGTGTGTGTGTGTGTGTGTGTGTGTGTGTGTGTGTGTGTGTGTGTGTGTGTGTGTGTGTGTGTGTGTGTGTGTGTCAATATGTTTATTTATTTGGACTGCAACTAAAAATAAGGATCCGGTAAACTGTAAAACCATAACATTTACAGAGCCTGGATTGTAAAGGATTTTTAACATACTAAATTAAACAATTGCTTGTCAATGTCTAAAGGTGAGATAGTACGACAGATCACTGTGGCATACCTAAGAAAACAAAGGAAGTGAATTTTAATGGAAAATTTTAGAAGGTCCCTGAAAACTTACCTGTTCCATAGACTAGTGCTTAATTGTAAAATGTTAGCTATTAGTATACTATTTTAGAAAATCAGAACTGTTTGACATTTCATAGCTATTTATTTCTTTATATCTGTTTTTAAAAGAATGCAGAGCACTCAGATATGTTGATATAATAAATATTATAATGAAATACCACAGTTAGGAAACTGTTGATAAAAATTCTGCCCCCCGAGTGAAGTGGTACAAGACCTCTCTTTCCAACATTTTACCTGTTGTATTGTTCTGTAGAAACCTTGGGTAATGTTGATGATCATAGTGTGGCAACTTGACTGGTCAATTAGCACTGAAATGCTCACAAAACTACCCACAAAGCAAAACGAGTTCACAACAGCTATGCATTGCATTCATTTGGGGTTCATCATGCAAGTGTGATCTCACTGACCCCCAGATTTACTATTCCTCCATGGAGGACTAGCTTAGTCCTGCACAGAGGTGGACATTTAGGAGGAAAATGGCAGTGCACCATGCATAATAATGAGGCATGCTGCATGAGCTCCTAGGCTTACATGGAATGTGTAAGAGTGCAGGGGGCATGTCTAAGAGCAGAGCTCTCAGAATATACATGCCCCTGCAATGAAGAACAGCAGAAAGGGGTATGAAATGAGTGAGACCGCTCATAGGTGACCACATATCCCCACCAACAGTCCCCCTTGTGTACAACAGCAACAGTATACATACATAAAATGAAGAAATCCTTTATTTATTTTTTTAAATCCGATTAAAGCTAACCGTAGGTGCGCGGGTGTGCCCATCGCTTAGCTACGGTTAATGCAGCTTAAATGGCTGAAGAGGATAACAAGGAAGATATATGCAAATGAAGCAGCATAGCAAAAGTGCAGTGGGCAGAGCATTCGCCTTATGAGCAGGCATTCCCGGTTTGAGTCCACTGCAGCACATTACATTTTCTATGGCAAAGCACGTCACGACTAATATTTATGTTGCACAACCCACTAAATAACATATTTTCATGAACTGGAGTACTGCAATAAATGCACATGTGAGGTGTCAGTGTCATAATGAATAAGGCACTAGTAAACAGGTTTAAGCACAAATAAGCAGTAGTAAACATATTTAAGCACTAGTAAGTGGGCTTAAGCCCATTTGCATGGTGGTAAGCAATGCCTACATTGATTAAGCAATTCTAAAGCTGTCTGTAAGCAGATGTAACGGCAGGTTAACAGTGCTTACTGTCATGCAAACCCGCTTACAACTGCTCAAAAGTGCCTTAATCACTCTGTATCTAATGTTGTTTGTTCTGCCCATCAACAAAATAAACAACCATGCAGGTCTCAAACCTAGGACCTTATACACCCTAGTCACAGTAGTTAACCACTAAGCTATCACAGCAGTACAGAATAATAAGGTATCAGCAAACAAGTCCTCCCCATAGTAAAGCCAAACTGAACCTGTGAAAGGAATCAGTATACAGTCATATGTTCCAAAATCCACTAGATAACATAAATATGTGAACTGGAGTAGAGCAGTAAGCCCAGAAGTGAGGTGTAATTGTAACAGAGTGTTGAAGTCCCCAATAAAACACAAGGACCCCATAGAGTGTACGTACACATTAATCATGGATACCAAGCAGATATATAAGATGTAATGAATAAGAAATCAATGCCAAAAAGAAAAAATAATGCAACGTCTAATGTAAGCAATGCTAAGAATTGCACAAGCCAGCTTAGGGGGAGTATGCGATGTGTAGGCCAGCTAACTCAATGTTACCATTGTTATACCCCTTTAAACAATGCCAAACTTAGTTAAGCAGGTTTGCCTATAGCTTAGCCTTTTCAAAACTAGCCAATCATGGAAAAGTGTGGGAACTTGGCCCTACTTAAACCCAAGAGGCGGGACTACATCTCATAACTGGTTGTAGCTTCCCCTTGCAGGCACTATGGCAGTAAGGAGAGAAGGTGTGCAGTTTTGGGTGCAGCGCTGGTGCATCCAGGAGTCCAAGGTCATGGCAGGACTCCTTGTCAAAGATCATGATCAGAGACTGCTGCAGGGCCAGTACCAGGGCTCCCAATATAATGCAGAAGCCTGGGACTGTCTCACCCGTGACCTCACCAGTGCCACTGGCAAACCCTGAACTGGTGAGCAGGTCAGTCACCACTATGCCGACCTAAAGCTGCGTAAGGGGGACCTCTTGGAGGAGTGGCTCCAAGAGGCTAGAGCATCAGGGGATGTTCCAGCCATGTGCAAGTATCACCCCAGTATGTCTGTAACAATTGCCAGCTCAGGTACATCATGGATAGGTATGGCTAAATATTCCTCTTATGTCCCCCACAGCTGCAATGGAGCGGGCTGTGAACCAGGAGGCCCACATCAGTTGCCTGGCGAGGTTGCAATGTGACCAAAAGATTGTAGTTCCAAGTCGCCAAGGATGATATAAAAATTCTTTATTCCAACTATAAATGGTAATCGCTTTTGTCTACCAATATAGACTTCATCAGACAAATGAGAAATGGCACCACTCCTATATTTATAAGACCCTTAATTTTCTTAATCAAACAATTAAATTGAAAAATTAAGGTTGCAATGTGAGGCAGGACAGTAATACTCATGCATTTACTGTCATAGGAAATAAAAATAAAAGTAGTAGTAAATTAATTGCTTGTATAAAACCTGTATTGTTCAAGGCAAGTACTGCATACACTAGAGAATATGGCAGGAAGAGTCTCATATTGTTTGTAAGTCAATAAACGTGTAATAGCCTGACAAAACAGGTCTAACTGCTGGACCGCATGTGTATATCCTGGTATCATATGGTAATGTAGATATGCAATCATGTAATAGTACTGTAGTAATAAGCACTGTTACCCACACCGTGCACTATAAACTGAATGTGTAGGAATGCCTGTATATGACAGGTTTAATCCCCAGAGGCCATTTTGTATAACCAAGAGACACATAGTAAACAGGGAAAATGCAGACAATAAAAACCGAATAGCACATGCAACTGAGATGTGAACTGTTGTTTTTTTAGCAGACACAGCCAAGGTTCGAATACTGCCAGTGGTAGTAGTCTGCATACAGAATCATACCCCACAACTGTACAGATATGTCCAGAGTGTCTATTAAAGTGGTCCATATCTGCTGTCTATCAACCTGTCTCCCTGGGAAATCAGTGGGATGATCCCAGACGTATCGGCAGCAAATACGAAATACAACTGATTGACACACAGCTATGAGAACAAAGCTGGCACACTAGCAACTCCCCAATACCTTATGTGACTAAGAAGCCACGTATGTCACATTTACACACCAACTTGTCAACCTGTGGTCAGAGTGCGTACAGTAACCGAGTGAGATGTATGTGCATAACAGTAATGTGGAATCTGGTACTGTGTGTGGGAACATTCAAGTAGTGCTAATAAACATTCCTCACACAGGTCTGTCAGATACCAACACTGTGCCCAGAAATACAAGAATGATATGCAGTTGCTCTGAATAATGAAGTATTACACATCACAGTTGCCCACACTATCCTACAACATATAACTGTCTAGGAAAATTGTATATGAGTGTTGCAATACAAGGTCAGAATGCAAAAGCACAGGGGATTAATAAGACAGAAAGCAGATAGGAGATATACAGCAATATCTATATAGCAGACACAACTGTGATGGACAGTGTTTAAGTTGTAGCAGACACAGCCATGGTCTGAATCCTGGGAGTGGAATTAGGCTGCATACAGATTCATACCCTACAACTGTACAGATGAGGCCAGAATGTCCAGTATATGTGCCCATATCTGCTGCCTGTCCCCCTGTCTCCCTGGTAAGTCTGTGGGATGCTCCCAGATGTTTAGCCAGCAAACAGGGAATACAAGTGATTATCAAACATCATGAGAACACGCCTCCCAGCAACCCCCGAAACTGTTTGGAGAGTGATAATTCAAGTATGTCCTATCTACACTCTCATGTTGTCAAGCTGTGACCAGAGTGTGTACAGTAACAGAGTGAGATGTATGTGCGTAATACTAATGTGTAATCCAGAACTTTGTGTGGCAACAGTCAGGTAGTGCTAACAAACATTGCTCCCAAAGGTACGTTGGATACGAACACTGTGCTGAGAAATACAGACCATTATAACCTGTACTGGTACTGCTCACTCTGGTATTGTAGGGAATTGTGAGTGTTGCAGTTTCTCTGAATAATAAACTGTCACTGGTCACTGTCACCCACACTGTGCTACATAATATAACTGTGTAGGAAAGCATGTATATGTGTGTGTCAGGTCACTAAAGGTGGAAGAGGGCAATATTCTAGATATGTCCCTGCACACCAGCATGTGGTCAACACATGGCCAGAGTCTGTACAAAAAGAGTTAGACAGCTATGTGCAAAATATCAACCTGGCATCCTGGAGTATGTGTGGAAACAGTTAGTTAGTGTTAACAAACATTCCCTCCACAGGTATACCAGGTAAGAGGTGTATACTGCAGGTAAAACCGGTTCATGTGTAATGATGACAGCAGCCATATCACTGTCCAAACTAAGGCTATAGGGTAGTGTAGTAAGACTTGTAAGGTACAGATAACAGCACTGACTAAGAAAGTAATGTGGACTACAGGAATATACTTGTTGTTAATTGACATCTATCTCCCCCCCCCCCCACCATATCTCCAACAATAATCAACATACCCACCCCAACTGGTATGTAATGACTCTGATAATGTCCAGTTGTTTGATAAATATTTTCATGGTTCCCATGCATGTGCTATATTGAATTATACCAACATTAGTGACATGGTGCCATCAATGTACCTTCATGCTTTACTTATTACCAATGTGGCCCCATATATGCATGTTTTCTGTTTGCTATGCAACTGTTCCGTATCTGGTGTCTGGGTTAATGGAAATATCTATGCATGCTGTTATACCTAACCCCGGAATGTGTTGACTGTTACTACCCCATATATGATGGTGAAATCTAAACACTATAGCATACATGGGAAGGCCAGACCCAGTGGACCCACCTGTCCCACCTCAGCTGGCCGTTGCACTGGGTACCAGCATGTCTGGGGTCCAACTCTGGACCTCCCTGTCCTTTGGTCCTGCACCACCTTCGGGTGAAACTGCCTCAGGGGATGGGGCTTGCGCCCCCAGGATTGGGCATGGACAGGCACCTGTCACGTTTCGCCAGGTTGGGGTCGTGGTGTGTAGAGGGATCGACCAGCAGTTTGGTGATCTTCTACTTCAGCTCAAGGGCCGCATGTCATAATTAGAGAGTCAGCCTGGCTGTGTGACTCAGCCCCCAGCGCAGCCACCTTCGGGGCTGTGAAGGTGCAGTTGTGACTGCCCATGGATGGGGACCTCAGTCCCACTGTTACCACTAGGGGGCTTGTGGGCTTCCGATATCCCAATACCCCTCCCCATCAAGGTGTTTACCTCCCATATGTGTCATATACCACCACTGTATGCATCTTGATTGTCTTGTCTGTTAACCTACCCAACCTACCTCCCCAAATATACCTACTACCCCTCCCCAACATCCCACTCTCGCCTGAATAAAAAAGGGCAATCTGTTCCCACAAAAAAATCTCTCCCCATACATAGCTGTCGATTTCTCACACGTGTCCACTGGACACATGTAATCCAGTATAATTGGCATCACAACATATTATTGTTGTCCTCAGCCTCTCCCAAGAGTTTGAGTGTCTAAATCTACCCCCAAATTCAGTGTATATGCACAGCTGTTGCTGTAGAAGAAATGGGCAGCTATGGACCTTCCCTACACCCTTCCTGCACATCCCTGGCTATTTTCCCTACTGTCTTTCCCTCTTTGTGCCCCTTTTTTCACCACTTTCCTATCAACCCCATTTTCTTTTCTTTTAAAGAAATTAGTGAGGGGTAAGTGGGAGTAAGCACTTTTAAGCAGCAGTAAGCGGGTTTAAGCCTGTTTGCATGGGGGTAAGCAATACCTACACAGGTTAAGCAATTCAGAAGCTAACAGAGTATAAGAACCTATAACCGGAAGCTAGCAGTGCTTACTTCCATGCAAACCCACGCAAACCCGCTTACAACTGCTTTAAAGTGGCTTAATTACTCTGTATCCAATGGCCCGTGTTTTGGCCAGCAACAAAATAAACAGTCTCTGCAAGGCTCGAACCCAGGACCCTGTACACCATAGACAAAGTGGTTTATGCCAGATATACATAACTCTGATGTTTTCAAAAACATATCATCCAGCCCAGCCATGCAACAGTACAGAGAATGTATTCCAACATTTAGATGCACGTGTGTGCTTAAATGTATTAATATCTAAACAGATACAACATATCTATATATGTATATACATATATGCATGCAAATGCCTACATCATTACATATATATGTCTACACCTATATGTCTACATATACACAGCAAGTTACATATATGTAAGCAGATATATATCTATGTAGGTATATACGGACATAGTTATATATAATTTTATTTATTTTATTTTACATTTGTTGACCGGGCTGGTCCAACTGGATATATGTCCATTTTCAGCAGAGGCCCGGGGAGAAAAGCTCCAAGTGAAAACATTAAACATTACAAAACAGAGTTACAAATATAGCTCAGAGAAATATAATAACAGCATGATAGTATTTTTGCAGTGGCTACAATAAGCAAATAAGTACAAAAAGGGTGTTCAAATTGAGCATGTTATGAGAAAAGTAAGTTTTAGTAAAGATTTGTATGCATGATAAATGAGAGTACTAAGAGCAAATTGCAAGCTAGTCAGGGTTAGAACAGGGGCAGATATATATATATATATATATATATATATATATATATATATATATACATATATATATATATATATATATATATATATATGTATATATATAAAACACTCTGTATCTGACAGCCCTTATCCTGCCCAGCAACAAAATGAGCAGCCTTTGCAGGTCTTGAACCCAGGACCTTTTTTCACTGAAGTAACAACACTTAACCAGTACACAATTACTACTGTGAAGACTGCTGTTGTTTCACCATTATAGCTGACAATACACATATTGAGTAGTATTGAACATTTGCCTATGGTTCCTAAATTGTGTAGTCATTGTTATTATAATGACTGTTGCATCACATATGTTGTTTTATCATAATGTGCACATAGCAGGTACATATGGTGAGATACATGTGGGAGGGTATACACAACCGTGACGTTTACTCATGACAGGAATATGGTCGTACTCATACATATGTCTGTATACAAATTTGTATAGTGCTACACATATATGGCCATGTGAACATCTCTTTGTATATATATATATATATATATATATATATATATATATATATATGTACATATACACGTGTATATATAGATATACGTATATGTATATACAGATATATGTGTATATAGTTATATATGTATGCACATCCTATGTGTACAGATATGCCTAGTTATGTTAGTATATATGTAGATATCTATAACTATATGTGCATACATATCTATTCTGATATACATACTAATGTCAATATATATGTAGATATCCATACATATATGTGCATATATATCACTATCTATATATGTGTAGACATATATTGCTCTTTATATGTATATATCTGGGTGTGTATATGCATATCTATATACATATGCATACCCATCTATATATGTTGATATGTATATGTGTAAATATCTATATAGATATCTGGATAATTATATATACATATATTTTTACCATATGACCTGAACATGGAGTGTAGCCCTACCTCAGCCCCAATAGTCTCAACTTCATACTGCAAGGGGAAGTCAGGTATTTATAGCAGGTATATTAGTAGACTATTGCTACTGTAATATGAATTGTCTTCACAGGCATGGTGTGCGTGGGAGGTCACATCTGATTTTCACATGTGTGCCATTAGCTACTGACAGACATCCTAAGGACATCATAGTACAGTATCGCTGCTAGCACGTAATGCTGCTGTGGACTACAGCAGAGATATTGGCCAATGTATGTGGACATTCTGAACCCCTTAGTGCAAAATATGTGGACCAAGCCTGACAATATGGATGTTAACAGCCATGTAGATGGGTATAACACATAACGACTGGTATACATTTGCCCCCATAGGTTATGTGTTTACACACCCCTGTCTGTCCTGAAACATAATAACTGCTGGCACAGAGGTGCCATGGCCACATACTACCCACTAGATACTGACATACATTTGTACAGCATCCCACTGCTCTGTCTGACATACATAACTGTTAAGGGAGGCCTGGCAGCAGTAAATCTGGCAAGTATCTGGACATGACATCTCACTGGGTAAGTACACTAAGCTGCTAGGCATGTAACAAAGCACTGTACAGGCTAAAGGCAGACTGGCTCAGAACCGGCCTACATCTTCTATGGGGGAATGCACATGTACCTCCATATACAGCAGGTTCTACAGGCATGTCACAGCACAGGGTAAGATACACCTGTGTGAAAGTGCATAACCACAACCAATGTGAGCACAGCCACTTATGGTAAGCTAGCATAATATTACAGTATATGGACTATCTGTTCAACACCATCCTCATATGTGACACTCACACACTAAACCTACATATACTGGGCCACTACACAGTGTGGTCTGATGCCTATCAGTGGTATTGGACATGTGTGTGTATGGCCCTACAAACATGTAAGCCAATACAGTAACATACAGTGGAGCAGCATGTAACATCAGATAGGATGGGACCAAGAACAATGACTTCTACCGCAGTCTGTACACAGGCCAAAGTACATATTAACAATACACACATTGTTGACATTCACCATAAATACACAGACCTCAGTACTGTACACACAACCACAGAATGTCCAGGTTATGGCATCAAATATAACCCCTACTGTACATAACATGTGTAGCAGTCTGATATCTCACTGTCTTGTTATCAGATATGATGACACTAATTATGGTGTACAGCACATATGCACCTCTTAATGCATGACATATGTACAAAGGTTGACAGAGTTGTGGCTGGAAGCACATACACAGGGCCAATATTGACATGTTGCTGTGATAACCTCATACATTTACTGTTGTAACAGGGTTTGTTGCGACACATGTCCTATGAGGGATATGAAGTCAGTAACTGTCTCGGCTTTCAGCATCTACAGACTGCAATCCTCACACTACTTTCTGCATTTCACAGATAGATGCTCTGTGGGTAACATGTGAAAACAAAGGCACCACACACTGCCCAGTCTGCAGATGACCCTACAGATGGGGATTCCTCATAAACATAGCACTGACATGGCAGGTATTAAAACATGTAGGACAGCCATAGTCACACACACCAAACCAACATTACTCCAAATGCAGCATAGCAGCAGTTACAGTCTGTAGTCAGGTCAGGCACATCCCCCTCCTGTGTGTTGCCCTGTTTCCACAGTGTATGTTGTTAGAGGTAAATCCTCAATCCATTTGAGATGCAGTTTACCAAACAACAGATCGAGTTCCTGCTCACAGTGAATGAAAAGGGCCAAAACTAACATGCTGTTCCTAGATATTGGAGTGTGTTTCCATGCAATTGGCTAAGGAGATGTTACCACAGCTGTTCCACATGCAATCAGCTAGAGGAGGGCTGCAATTCATGCAGAGACCATCAGCTGATCATGAGCATCACTTAAAATACACATGTTGCTGCCTAAGCAAAGCAGGTATAGGTCTCCACATCTACAAGAGAGGAAGCGAGAGAGGCAGACAGAAGCAAAGACAAGTCAATGAGGGGTGGGAGAGTAAAACTTAAGCATGCTTGTGTCACACACCTACCAGCACAGGGTATCAAACCCCTGATGACTATGTAGTGCTATCGCATTTCTATGCAGTTATTGGATGCTCCACAGAGGTTACATGCTGAGAAACCCACAGAATGTATATATGATGGTGAGTGAAATCTGCAACAGGGATAAAGTAGCTATACAGCAGGTGCAGTGCACGTGCATGAACAGGTGCCAGTGGCAACACAGCTACATTCTCAAAGGGACGAGCACACATTGATACACTTGGCAGGGCCAGGAATGCAACTCATCACTAGTGGGATTGCTACAACACATTTCTGTGCACGTATCACATGCACCACACGAGTCATACAGAGGTTATATAGGCAAAGGGTATGGGTAGGTGTCTGACATCAAACAGCATGCTTCAGTATGCCAATGGGGGTTGTAGTGAGTTTGAATGTGAACAAATGCATCATACAACACACACACACACACACACACACACACACACACACACACACACACACACACACACACATACACACACACACATGGTCTAACATGCATGGGTGCATTGATTCACGGGTGTGTAGTGGTCAACTGTGCCAGACGGCTATACAAGGCTAGGTGATGGGTATACCTTGGCATCAGACCACATGACAATGGCCTGCATTGTGGCTCGGGTGTAGTTTTTGGATTTTCCCACACAGATGGGTATTGTATTCACCATCCAGTCACCTGGGTGACTAATGCATGTGACCAGTGCTGTGTATTGCTTGCCATGTATGTGTTTCTTAGTCCATGACGTGGATGGTATCTATGATTTGTACACCTCCCACATGCATGTACAGTGACATGTGGAACTGTACCTGGGGAGTCTGTCCCATGTTGTGTACACAGATTATCATCAGATGTGCCAGTCCTGGCCTCATGTGGCAGGAACTGGTAATGGACAGCAGGTTTACCCCACACTTACATTGATAGCATGCTAACAGCATTCCCTGTTGCCAGTGTCATCTGTCCATACAGGGCATGTTTTCAGGCACGGTATGTCCTTTGTGGGTCACATTTGATGGCACCACAGGTGTTGCAGGTGTCCAGTGTGGAACATGGGGAAGATGCACTGTCTGCATGTATGTGCCTATTGGACAGATGGACAGGGTGCCATGCCCTCTGTAGGCCACTGCAGTCACTCTATAGTTATCAGTGGGCAATATGCAGTGTACTACCAACATAGTGGCTGTTGCCTAGGCAAGTGTGTTTGTGTATGAGACATGGGTTGAGAGTGTTCTCTGGTTAATAATAGGGTTGCTAACTTTATTTGCCTGGCCCTGATGTCACAAGTATGGGTATGGATTTGCACCCCAGCCTCTCGGCTATTTCACATCTGTTATCCCTGTATGGTGGACATTGTGATATATACTAGGGCCACTATATAAGAAATTTGCAAAACCCACTCCACATTGGGCCCAGCTGTTACACACTCACATCAACCTCCACACAGAATATGAGTTACAAACACATACACACACACACACACACACACACACACACACACACACACACACACACACACACACCTGTCATGTCTGGGATTAGCATCCCTACCTAACTAGTTTATTACACTACAGCACTATGGAGATTACTGGAGTACTCCTTCTCCAAAGGTGTATTTCACATCGGATGACATCAGCAGGATTGCCAAAGTAAGGCATTTGAATTGTAGTGAGTGCAGCTAGGTTAAAATGCATTGCTCCCTATACAGACATTGACACACACAAAACATCCACAACCAACATGTGTGGGTATAGAATCCCTAACAGAGGTCTATATCACACTACAGCATGAAGCTGCTATAGGACACACCATGGGGATTACTGGAGAACTCCTTCCCCAAAGGTGTATTTCACAATGAATGACATCAGCAGGATTGCCAAAGTAGGACATTTGAATTGTAGTGAGTGTGGCTAGGCTAAAATGTATTGCTTCTTCCACAGACATTGAAACACACACAAAACATCCGCAACCGACATGTGTCTGCACAGAACCACTAACAGAGGTCTTTATCACACTACAGCAGTGCACAGTTATAGCATGCGCAGGTGGATGACATCAGCAGCCTTGCCAAAGTAGAGCAATTGAATTGTAGGGAGTGTTGACTACCCCAAAAAGCATTGCTCTCTACACAGACAGAGTCAGACAGACACACACACAAACACACTTTCCAAGTCTGGGATTAGAACTCCTACCTAACTAATTTATCACACTGCAGCAGTACACAGTTATAGGATGTGCTACAGATATTACTGGGCTATAACCTTCCCAGAAGTGTATTTCTAGGTGGATGATATCAGCAGTCTTGCCAAAGTAGAGCATTTGAATTGTAGGTAGTGTGACTACCCTAAAAAGCATTGCTTTCTACACAGACAGACAGACACACACAGACACACACACACACACACACACACACACACACACACACACACACACACACACACACACACACACACACACAGTTGCCATGTCTGGGATTAAAACTCCTACCTAACTAGTTTATCACACTACAGCAGTACGCAGTTATGGGACATGCCGTGGAGATTACTGGGCTACAATTCTCCCAAAGGTGTATTCCCCAGTGGATGACCTCAGCAGATTTGTCATAGCAGAGCTATGGGGAGGGCAGTGTGTGTGTGTGTGTGTGTGTGTGTGTGTGTGTGTGTGTGTGTGTGTGTGTGTGTGTGTGTGTGTGTGTGTGTGTGTGTGTGTGTGTGTGTGTGTGTGTGTGGGGGGGGCTATAACACATTCATCTAGAGGTTGACACGCCACATGCAGGCACACACAGGGTCATATTTCACAGGTACGTGTATATAGCTGCTAGATGACTACGTCCTTGTACAGTCATGTTGCACAGCTAGCACGTGCACTACATAGTCTGTAATGCTGACAGATACTGGTAGCTAGTATCTGCAGTGAATGACATCTGAACCTCATGTGGTTGTAGCCCTTTGGCTGTGTGCTGGGTGGGACAGGCCTCGATGGCTCCTTGTCACAGTCACCCTCTTCCACACATCTATGTACATCTTCTTTGGCTTATTACAGTGTGTTGTCCTTACATATATGTCTGTATTCCTAGCCACTGTGTGTGCAAAGCTTGAGTGGTGCATACTGAGGAGTGTCTGCACTAACATCTGCAACTGTCAGATATGTCTGGTCCACTGGTGTTTGCAGACATGGCCTTCATGTGTTTAAGTGTGTGAGCATGCCCAGTATGACCTTTCAGTATGTTGTTGACTGACATTGCCTTTATTTCTCTAACATTGCCTTCATTTCTCCAAGTGTGTGAGCATGTCCAGTATGCCCGCCTGTGTTGAATGTGTGGATCGAGTGCAGGTAGTTTGTACTGCAGGGCTGACCTTTGTGTTGTACACCTACAGGTAGCATGCTATTTCTGCAGGGTATCAGTCGATCATTTGGCATTGACTGTTACTACATTGCTGCATAGGATGGGGGGGGGGCACACCTGACTATTTCTACATTTCTACACAGGATTGGAGGGGGACATCTGACTGTTATTACATTACTATGTAGGATGGGGGGCACACCTGACTATTTCTACATTTCTACACAGGATTGTGGGGCACACCTGACTGTTATTACATTAGTATGTAGGATGGGGGGGCACACCTGACACTTGTACACATTTGCTATGACTGTACTGGTAAGTCAGGTACTCCATTTCATTCTGCATTCTTAGCTATCATGCTGACTAGAGGCATACCAGTGTACTACAGATCTTATCTTTGTTTGCCCTACATATTAGTGTCTGACTTCCTATGCTTCAGAACTAACATCCCACTGCCTGACCTGCTGTGGTCTGTCTATGTCGGCCTGGGGGAAGGTTACCCATTATCATTCAGAGGCCATAGCACAGGCTCTGTTTGGGTTTGTCTATACCTGTCCTGCTGACTGAGACTGTTGTTGGGTATGTGAACCTCCCTGACTATCATGTGTGAGTCGTATGGACACACATGTTGCCCAGCACATTTCCTGCAGTGGGTTTTGTCACCCTGTGTAGTATTGGCTACTGTGGTGACTCCAGTATGTGTTACAGATGTCATGGTGCCACTTTGGGTGTCTACTTTCTGCTGCTACTCTCTGCTGCCATAACATTCAGCCACCCAGTTCCTTTGCATGCTGACATCCATACCATAGATACAGGTAAAAAGAATTCTACTCCATTTGGCAATTGGTAGGTTGATTGACTTACCTTGTGGGTGTGTCAGGATTGTGGATGGTGATGTAGGGCTGCCTATGTGAGATGCACATAGTACACTCCCTATACATGGGTGAGCACATGTAGTGTCATGTTTGGCATCCATTTTACTGTATGTGCAAGTCAGAGAGAGGTGTCATTCCCTGGGTTCCTACTGTGTCAGTGTATGTGATATGTGTTGTCACATTGCTGCAGTCTCGGCATACTGGGCACACCTCCATCTGCCTACTGGGGCAGGCTCAGGTTGTTCCTCCTCCGAGTCACTCTGTGCTTGTGCAGACCTTGGCACTGGTGGGGGACTATATGGCCCTGCCCCATGTTGTTCCTGCTGCAGCTGTTTCCGCAGGATCAGGGTGGCACAGTGGTGCAGTGGTTAACATTGTCGCCTCACAGCAAGAGGTTCTCCTGTTTGATTCTCATCTGGGGTGCCTTCTGTGTGGAGTTTGCATGTTCTCCCTGTGTTTATGTGGGTTTCCTCCGGGTACTCCGGTTTCCTCCCACATTCTAAAGACATGCGTCTGGAGCATTTCTCCCCGGGCCTCTGCTGAAAATAGGCTCTGTGGAACCTAGTCGGAATTTCCCAGTCAACAAATGTTAAATAAATAAATAAATAAAATAAAATAAATAAATATTTTGTAGCATGGCACATACCATAACAATTTGGGTACATGTAGCTGGTGAGTACTGCAAGGCTGCACCGGATGTGTCCAGACACCAGAACTGTGACCTAAGCATCCCAAACACATGCTCTGTTATAAGTCTGGTCTGTGTGTTTGCCTCATTATGGCATTCTTGTTCAGGTGTGGTTGCATTTCCGATGGGTGTCATCAGCCACAGCTCCAGTGTGTAACCAGCATCCCCCACTAGGTGACCATAGGGGATGTCCCCATTGGCAAATCTCTGGTACAGCTGCATCAGATGCCAAATGTGGGAATCGTGATAGCTTCCAGGGCAGCCAGCACACACATTCATTATAATGCCTTGGGCATCACAGACAATCTGCCAATTGATGGAGGGGATGCCCCTGCGGTTAATGTAGGGCCTACCCTGATCATGGGGTGGTGCTTTGATGCATATGTGTGTGCAGTCTATAGCACCCACTACCTCAAGGTATTCTGATATTTGGTGGAAGAGATGCATATTGCTAGCCAACACCTCACGGGTGTTGAGGAAAAATACGTGGTCACTGATATGTGTTGACATGGCATCCAGGAACTGGTGGAATAGTCTGGATGCTGATGCCTGTGAGATCCCCATGATATTGACTTTGGGAGGTACCTGTGGCTAGTATTCCTAAGCCTACACATACCTTGGTATCCACTGGGATGGGTTCCCCTCGGTCAGTTTGGTGTGTCAGGCATGGTCGGCATGGCTCAACAATTTGCTGTAGGAGGTCCCTGTCCACCCTATATCGCTCCACTATCTCCAGCTCATGTAGCCCCTGGTAGGTTACCCTGGGTCTGTACACTTTTCTCTGTCTTATCACTGTGGGTTGATCGACAGCATTAAAATCCTCACCACACTCAGCCTCTTGCACATGTTGTGCTATGTTGCCTGCTGCAGCCCCTCTCATTTTGTAAGATTGTTTGTTAAAAGTTCCCCACTTGTTTACACCGGTTGTGTAGAGTCTGGGAAAAACAGAGGTGAAGGTGTTTGCATAGTTTATAGTAGTGTTCTGGGCTGGGCTGATCTGCTGCCTGCGTAACTGGCTGATTCTGATACATTTCACCTGCCAGCTATGCTGGTTCTCCTTGATTACCTTCCTAAGGCTGTTTTCCCTTCCCATTGCCTTCCTGTTTAAGCCTGGGAGCACTTCGTGCAAACAGAGTCCTCAAATGTGTACAGTGCTGCTATTTCCTGGTTTAACTTTTTTTTCTTCCTTTAAAACCCGGTGCGCGGTGCGAACACCCACTTAGGCAATGTAAAGAGTGCTAGGCAGATTCAGACACACCCCGTAGCTTAGCTGTGCTAAGCTAGGAGCAAACCCGAGCCACAGGGCACCAATCCACTTACAGTATGCCTGACCCCCCCCCCCCATGATGTCAGCTAACTCCTAGTCTTGCACCAAACTATTCCTTCTCTTGCACTGTTGGGACCTGACTAGCATGCTGGGGAAAACTGGGATTCACTATCTTTCCCCTCATTTGCATAGGATTGCCTCCTAATGCATAGTTACATGTCTCACACTGAGCCTCCCCCCTTAACAAACACTACTCACTGCCCATGTTGTCTTTTGCCTGCCACTGAATTGCATGGCAGAATAGTGATTTTAGTTAGAATGCTTAATTTAGGTTTATTTTGTTATTTTCTCCCAATCCCGTTTGCTGCCCTGTGCTTAAACAGCCGAGATCAGCTAAAAAAACTAAAAGTTTATTTTTTTATTTTTCTGGCTGTTTGCAGTGCCAGTGGCCTTATACTTGGCCATTGACATGCTTACTAACTGATATGCAGCCTTTATTTGGAGCTGCCAAGCTCCGTTTTGGATTTTGCTGAAATGTACTAGGTTACTAACTGTGCCTTCTGTTGAAGGTTGGGCTCGGGCTGGCAACTCGACACTGTAAAACTCCACTGCCAATCATGAGCAGACAGGTGATCCACTGTGGTGACCCCTAACCAGGAAAAGCCGAAAGAAGAAGAAGTACTTGGTTACTAACCGAGTACATTTCTACAGATTGCACTAGTCCTGCACGGCTGGTTACAAGCTTCCTGGATCACAAATTCACCTCATTTGCATGGATTTCTCATGCAAATGGGGTGATTTGCATACAGGGGCTTAGTCCATGCAGGATTAGTGCAGGGGCACTTGTGCACGCCCCTGCAGGCTCTTCCTGGATCGCATGGCAGACATATCACTTGCTCCTGCAGTGATCCTGCATGCCATGCAAGGCATAGAGAATCTGGGGGTATGACTAGTAGCCACTTTTTACCTTTTTAAATTCAGTCAGAAAACCTTATGTGTAACATTTCATATTTATTTATTTTTATTAATCTGAAAATTTGGTGCAGCAGGAAGGTACTTTGGCAGATGACTTAAAATTATTTAAAACATATTTTGCTCACAAAGAACTATAAAAGATAGTTTTTGAAAAATTAATTTTTCTCTTTGGAATACAATAATTAAAAAAATAACAATAACTACTTTGCAGCATGACCTGTCAATTAAATAATATAATAAGAGCAGTTTGGTCATAATAACTTTTACTGGAACTTAATCCTGAAGTGTTTATAACTACCAAATGTCTTGAACTGTTGACAAACACAGCGACCACTGAACAGAGAGTTAAGCAACAGTGCATGACAGTGTTTGTCTGCCACCATGTAATTCTGCTTCTGGTCTGCATGTACCTGTCCGCTAACATCAGCACTAAATATTGAATGGAGGAGGACTCCATCTTGGATACATTCATTAGAACATTGGTACAGTGTCTGTGTCCCATGTCTGTTGGTTACAGACTTCAAATCTCAGGTTGTCAACTGTATTTTATAATTTGTATATTTTCATTTTATCTCTGTATGACAACTACAGACTCTATGGCTTCCTATCAGAGACTTACCCATCTTGTAAAGAACCTTGTAACAGTCAGACCCTGGTGTTACCCAAGTGCCAGCCTTCCACTATCATGAGATGAGAGAGTGAGATAGATACAGCACTAAGATCAAATACAACGTTTCATCATTTAGGAAAAAGCTTCAGTGAAGAACCAGAAGATCCAGGAACATAAAACTGAAACATATCAAATCACCAGTAAAACTGAAACATATCAAATCACCAGGGATAGTTTTGGTAAACATGAGTTGATTGAAATAAGTTCACTGAAACTACATTTGGCAACAGAGTAGTTTGCCTTTTTCTCCACATTGGTACGGCCATGGAGTTAGTATGTATAAGTCTGAGAGGTATGGGGTGATTTCCCCTCATGGAAGATGGAGAGAGGTTGCCCCCTTGTCGAAAAAAAGAAAGAAAAAACTTCCCTCAGGATTTTTGCTGAAGCATTTTTGATGTTTTTAATTTTGCTGAAGGTGCCTTTAGTGATTCAGTATGAATCCACACTAAACTATGTATAATCTGCATCCTTATTTGTAGATAGAAACCTGACATAACTTCTCAGCATAGTTACAAATGTCTGGACTGGGGACATCAAGGATACTAACCCTGATTAATCATCATCTGATGTGTAGACTACAGAAGTGACCATTTCAAAGCTCGTGCCATCAGCAATGAAAACATTTCTAAGTAACCAGAGTCCATTGAACTGGAAATGTCACATGGATGCCTGATTCCTAACACATGGTATACTTCTTGCAATCGTCACATGAAATGTCATGATAGGCAAATGCAGTTACGGCAGCCTAAGAGGATACTTCAAGAAAAATATGTGCAGTCCAAGAGTAGGGGGAAGACAGCAACCTATGAATTTTAAAAGTTTGTTATTCTCAGAGAGAAATACCTGACCTACAAGGCTAAAAGGTGAGACAGAGAAACAGCATAAAAGATGAAACGGAAGATAATCTTAAACAATAGGAAGCTCTCCAGCATGCAAGCACTGGTAATTGCTGTGGCCAGGTTTGTAGCTCTAATGTCAGCTTACTGACTCTTGTCAGAGACTATTGATGAGTCATGTTAATTACCATCAAATCACATTGAGGCCAGGTAGCTCCCTTGATATAAATAAATACCTAACTACCAGCTAGAGCAAACAGGTTTGTCTAATGGTTTGGGCACCTGCTGGAGAAGAATGAAAACGCTTATGCCTGCTTACCTTTCGGGGTGGGGGGGTTACATGCTCATAACCACACTCCCTGCAGCAGAGTTTCTGATGGAGACCTACCTTTTAACTGCCATAATTCAGCCCATAGTTTTATGATTCTAGCTTGCTCCTCCTAGATTTACTGATGTTCCTTATTAAGTCAGACCTGCATGTGGATACATACCTTATTAAATAAATAAGCTAAGCCTATACAGAGCTTCCTTATAATTAACTATATTGGGTCTAATATATAAAGACTTTCTAGTGTGAAAAGACTTTCTGATTCTCTGCTATTAGTTTTAAAGGTTAGTGCTCTGATTTCTAATGATCAGAGGTGTGACAGGGGATAAGAAGGTACATGTCTTTAAGAGTGCTATGACTAATTAATCACATTATGTATAGGCTTTGCAAAGGCCAATTATGTACCGACCCCTAGAATACTAATAAGCACAATCAAGGATACAATGTTTTAAGGAAAAATCCCCAGCTTTCTTGAGAAATGGTAGTGCCCCTGCTGGAATGAACAGGTCAGTGAAGCAGCCGGTGGGGGAGGTGTAGCTTGATACTTGATGGCCCTGAGTAGAACAGGAGTAAAAAAAAAATTGAGTTATCACTACTGATGGTCAAGCCTTGTTTGCTTGTTTATACGATGCTCAAGCAAGAACGTTGTTGCTTGAGCCCTCTTAGTTTGTCCATCCTGTTATTTGCTTCTTAATGTTTCTGTGTAATGGTTAAAATCCATGTATTGTCCTCTTCTCCAAGGCTGAAGGGTAACAGAAAAAGATTTTATTTAACTGGTTTAAAAATAATTACTCATTCTAAGTTACAGTGACTGAATTCATATATGTTATGTGGATGGTAAATTTCCCATTGACTGATGCAGGAAGGTTCCCATCTCGCAAATTGAAATTTTGAAAATGATGCACATCTGCTCAAATTCTGATTGAGTACATGTGTGTAATGCAAATATGTAATCAGATTATTAGTTTTCATGCAGAAAAGTACAAGCTGTGGTGTTTAGAGCTCAAATATTTTGAGTTAACACAGTAAATGCAAATGCAGCACATAAAATGCTTAATGGTATTTAAATAAAATCTGGTTCTTGTTAGAAATGTGTGAATCAAGACACAGCAATTAATTAAACACTTCTATTTATTCCACTGCTTTGTCCAGTGTTGATTCTTCATATGATGAATGAGACAATATAAGAAAAATTAACTTGTAACAGATCAAGATTTACTTAGCTGCCCTGTTCTACAGAACAGAAGCAACAGACAGTAATAAAGCTACTTCCATGTTTCAGAAAACAGAGATTTCTCTACAGTGGTATTGTACTTTTTTCATAATACAAAGTAATAAACCATTTTTGTTTGATTTCCTTTGCTTTGGTACATCTACTGAATTAATCTGAAATAAATGTCAGTCATCCCCTACAGCCTGTCAAGATGAATGGATGGAAACTTTTCTATACAAGATGGTTTGGGAAGCTAGATATATCCCTAAAGGCTATCTAATGCTTTCAACTTTTGTTTGTAAAACAGCTACAACACCATGTGAAATACATCACTTTGAAACCGATGCAGAAAAATATTACCATGGTTTCTTTTTAAGGTAAGCATGTTGTATTCAGCCATAGAGCACTGTTGTGACAGTTTTCCTGCTTCTATAATTTAGTTTAAAATAGTCATGGGAAATGTTAGTAATGGTATTTGTTGAAGAATAGCCTCATATATATAAACACTGCCATTTCTTCAGGAAAACAATAGTCTTGTAGAAGAACCCATAATGGCAATTATTTATTCTCGTAATACCTTTATTCACTCTTCAAGTTTCTTTTAAATTGCTGCTGTTTATTTATCTCACTGAGCAAAAATAACACTTTCTCAGTTTTTGTAAATAGCTAGTGCTTTAATAATGAAATGTAATACGATCAACAACCAGAAAGTATTTCAAAGGCAGACTGTTCTATGGCTAAAACAACTGCTGCATTTCGATCTTCCAGTGTTATCATTTTTTTTTTTGAATACACCATTTTGCAATACTTTGTAGAAGATTGTGCCATTCAGCAGAAGATGTGGAATGGTAGAGTTATCAATCTGTTAATCATTTGAACATTGATTTTCTCGTTAATATTTTTGTTTCCTCACAAAGTTAGAATAAGCTGAATAATAAGTTCTCAGAACAAAACATCAGCCATTTGTTGTGAACTGTGACAGTTTGTCCTTCTTAGCAGATCAATACTGTCTTGTTGCTGAATTATCCACGAAAAGTACTTCTGCTTCAAAATTACCCAAAAGTGTTTGGCAGCTGACCTCAGTACAGTATAAAATCTCTGCAAAAATGGTTACACTGGAAGTGATTTCAAATAACATACAGGGGAGCTAGTTGTTGGAGCATATGACTCTTGAATGTGTATCCTGTGTCTAGACATGACCAAGTGGATGTGTTCGTCAGAGAAGTTTCATGAGTTGTCACTAGGACCAGTTTTGTCACTTCTAGCCTTTACTGAACCACAAATCAAACAACACCTCATGACTATGAGATCAGCTTTATTAAGATTCCAAAAAACAACATAACTTCACATATACCAAACCTTGGCAACATGGTAGAATGCTCACCTCCATAAACATTCCTTAATACCACTAACGGCATATCTTAACCATATTAGGCAGTGTAATACATTGCTTGCCAACCAAACAGTAGCAAAAGCAGTGTCTTGATACTCACTAGCCACAAACACACTCCTCAAGCAATGTAACACTGCTCACATGAGTCACAACAGAAACAAATTCCCACCACAAAGTGTGTGGGGGGGTCCCACTACACTGTTCAAATAAGCCAGGCCATTCTTCCACTCACCAGACTGTAGCCTGCCCCCTTACAGACTCACCCCTACACCATATCCAATATTTCCTGTAAAACATAAAGACAATTGAACATTAAAAACATGCAAACCAACCTCACTAAGGTGAACTCTTTCACTACAGAACCACATAGGGTCCCTATCCACAAAATCCCATTGCTCTAATACTACAACCCCAAAACAGCACTTGCCTTTGCTACCCTGTGATTAAGAAACCTTCTGGTAACCTCCAATGCCTTAAACTTGGTCTGTACCTTCAATACCAATTGTGGAATTATTGTTAACCATACAACCACTGACTTTCGAAATCATCCAGTGATCTACCAAATCCTTTATTAATGATGCAAGCAATTTCCTCTTTGGTATAACTCCAATGCCATTACCCGCAAAACACACCACTATGCCCAATAGATCGCTGTATTGCTTGCTTACCTCTTTCAGTGCTGACAAAAATTGACATAATTTCATTCCTCTTCAACTGTACCACTGAACCTGCCACTACTATAGCTCCAAACCCAAATATCAAACTCCAGGTCTCAGCTCAACTCTTCTAACTTCCCAATAAACAAAAGCATGGTCTATAACAATTATTAGCTTCTTACCTGCAAAATAAAAAACAAAGCACATGTCATCGTCACCTAAAGAACTCCAACCACCCTACTTAAGGTAGGCCAAATGTGCCCCAGAGCTCCATCTACCAGCCCTCCTAATCACATCCATTGATCTCCCTTCCTCTGCCCACTTAGATGCTCTCCCTAGCATGAAAGTATGGCTGGCATAATTCTCACAGTTTACACCTTCCACCTAAAATTCTCTTCCAATACAAATAACAAAAACCCTAGCATCAACCTGTTGCCCTTTTCAATAATGAAAAGCTAACCTTCACTAAACAGGTATTACAAGTCTCTTGCCGCAGTACATAAAAAAACAAGCACCACCCCTAGGCAACACCTCTTTCCTGCCATTTCCCACCTGATCTGTCTTGGATCTTCTTAAACTAATGAACACACCCAGTGGTGTAATTTTTGTGGTTTCCCATTTTAAACTGCCTAAAAATTTGTTTATTTGAAGCACCCCAAGATACATAAAAATGATAAAGTATCTACAATACATAATCAAAATAAGAATGAGCAACCTTATGCAAACCCATTAACAACACTGATAATATATGTTTACCAAAATGGTAATCTATTATTGCTCGGTTCAGGCCAAAGTCTCCCCCCCGACCCCTTCAGACTCACAAAATCATCCAAGTCTTGGTAATATCCTTCACACCAGAAAACTTTCCAGTGGGACCCAGCACCGCTAAGTGGACTGTAATAGACTCACCACATCACCTAATTACTATCTCGCCATGAAATTCCTCATTACTGATTAGACTAACCAGACTCTCTTCCACATCTACAAAGCCTTACCGAGCTGCTGGAAAACTGCAAATGTCTTACTGTAAGACTTCCTATTGGCCTCAGACCACGATTGCTGAACCACCCAACTTGCCAGGCCTATCAAATCACCCACACCACCTTGGGCACAAATATACGACTTTCCTGAGCTCCTGGCACTAGCTTCTGAAAAACTGAAACCGATAGCAGACTATTATCCAAAACATTAACATGACCAGAAATATGCTTAGCTAAACAAGATAGATTAATAATAAAAAAATCGAACACAATAGTACTTGACCAACTTAGATTTTGCTCTTTTCTTAACCAAAACCTATGCTACTGCCAAATTATCCGAATGAAAATCTACTTTCTTGTTTCCAAACTGTGATCACAACTTACCATTGAGATCCAAATTGACAACAGCTCTAAGAAGGTAATACTTCTCTTCCACCCATCACTCCATTCAACTGGCTACCATTCAGCAAACCACCTCCTACTAAAATAAGCACCCATGCCCAAACCTTCAACAGCATCTGTAAACAAATCCTAATCTGGTGACAACATCCATTCCTTTTGCCAGAATAACATTCCAATAGAGCTGAATGAACTCCAGTCTTATGGGCATATCATTCTAAGCCTGCTTACTTATCCTCAGCCCAGTGATGCTTCCCCTTGTTCCAATCAAAACATTAGCCAGGGACTTCATAAAAAAACCTACATGGACCTACTGCTCAGCATGCAAAATTAAGCAAACCCAAGACTTCCATAACCTCTTTAATTCCAACTTTTTCTGTGATGATCAATGCTTTCAACATCTCTCTCACTGTTTTCACATTGTCAAATGGTAATCCGAGAACACCTCCAATTCTGCATCCATCTCCAAACCACAAAAGGAAAGGGTCTTAGCTGGACATTCCAATTTGTGCTTCACTAATGACACCCTGAATTCTAAATACAGCTATTCAAATAACTGCATAATTGTTTTTACTGCCTCTTTCCCCTCCCATACTACCGAAAAAAAAAATCATACAAAACACGAATTTCAACAATATCCTCCACCATCTCCTGCCACAAACTGTACAGTGCTGTGGTGAACTTCTCAAATGTATCACTTGCAATAGAAAAGCCCAGAATCATCACCTTGTCAAATGCATTTCTAGAATCGGCCAATACTGCACCCTTACTGGCAACAATCAAAGCACAGCTTCTGTTTCTAACTTCGCAAGTCAGGGACTCTTAAATGCTCCAATCACCTGCACAGCTTTATTCAATAATGCACACTGAACCTTAGCATATGCTCTATCGATATGCACATAATTGAAATTACCAATTGGAAAGAAGTGATGTATGAGCCAAAATTCCCCCAGCGATTTCTTGGTACAAAACCTAATGGAGATACCTAAAAGACAGGAAATGGAAAGGCCTCAAAAGGCCAAGCAGTCTACCCCCTTCCCTCATCTTTGTCCAGTAATAACTGAACTATCTCTTCCGTGCATAACACTGCCTTCAAGTTCTTACATCTTTTTCAGCTCCCCAACCAGTGACTAAACTGAAAAAACAGACCTAAGCCCCTCAACCACCTCCTCTGAGATAAATCTATTAGAGTAGCTACACAGGAGTAATTCAAACCTGTTCATGTTAATAGACGAATGTGCTAGCCATTCAGCTGACATCTGTGTACCACATACATTGTGGGTGAACATACATACATAAATATTTGTCTCGTTCACCAAACATAAATGCACATTTCACACACACACACACACACACACACACACACACACACACACACACACACACACACACACACACACACACACACACACACACACACACACATATATATTTCAATTTGCATATATATATATATATATATATATATATATAGTTATGTAAATGTATATATACCTACATGAACACATGCATGAGTGCACACATACAAATCCACACATACACAAGCATTTAAAAAGTAAATTTTTTTAAAGACAGGATGATAGCCAAACATTAAATCTACTTAATCTGCAAAACTTAAAAAAATGCAGAAAAATGTTAATTTTGGTAAGCTTTAAAAAACAGAAAGGAATTCGTTGTTGCAAATTAGGATAATATAACATGCATGATTTATGCCTCTAACAGTACTGACTCATCCTTGTGGTCTTACTTAAGATAGCTTTTGGATCTCCTTCAATTTTATGCTCCATCTCTCGCACCCAAAAGAACACAGGATTATTTGCATTGTGTCATTTAAGAACTGTTCCACAAATTAGGTTGCCTATGTTTTACAGGCTATACTATTCTTTGGTTCAACACTACCACATCATCTCCTAAATACATCTAATTTATACACCATGTTGACGTGAACTTGTAAGGAGTGAACATGACTTTGCATCACCAGGGCTGCCTAGCACTTCCACAGCAGTTAGTGGTGTTACGTCACAATAATTTGTTCTAGTACAGGGTGCCTTTCTGTGCGGATCATGCACATTGTCCCTTTGTCCACAAGGGCAGCTTGTGCTTCATTTTCTTCTGATATTCCAAGATGTGCTCTACTTATTAACACCTACGTGGTGTGGGATGTTAGACCTCTTAGGGCTTGCACACATCTTTGTATTCCAGAGCATTTTCTGAAAAATCAACAAAGTGTAAGATAATCAATGTTTTTCTATTGCTGGACATCCTAAATCAACAATCTCATTGCCAATTTATTAATAAATCCTTGCCTTTAGTAATTCTTGCTATTATGAGCTGGTAAGTCCCTTAGTTAAAAAGTCAGACCCAAGAAAGGTCTGGATACCATAAGGAGCCATGGGTGCTAAATGGAGGTAAACAAGCAGGGGATATATGCTTGAATGAGTTAATAAGTGATTTTCTAAATTACTTATAGGTGTGGATGCAATACGAGAATGTGTGTGTTTCCTGCAATAGATTGGTTTTATGACTGCTGGACTAAGGTTTACCTGCCCGTGATGCTATATTGGATTAAGAGATTTACCATAGAATTAATTAACTAATGAACAGCACTATTGTATTACAGTTTTGTGTGTACTGCTGAGCTGAAAGTCGTCCCTTACATTAACACCTCTGTGAATAGGGGCTATGGGCAAAATTGTTATATGATATGGGTTGTGGACTATCAAATCATATGTTACAGACTTTGGAGATTTATAGTTATTTTTTTCTGCAGACACAGAAGTCTAGCATTACTTTTGTCTTTTATCATGTTCGATGTTTTATAAAGCCATAGCCTAGAATAGTGCATGATGAAGTTTTGGATATTAGCAAGACAGAATGTGAAAAAATAATGAAATTCTAAGTGTCTTTGTTAGTAGGTATTTTGTCTGAATTATTAGATTTGAAATGTTTTACGTTACTACGGCCAACCATGTGAAAATGTTTAAGGTCAGTTTGTGATTCGGACAGAGTTCATTGACAGGATAGTTATTATACTTCTCAACCTGCAAGTGTAGGAAACCTGGACAAAGCCCAAAATAAGGGGGAGGGGGGCAAAGGCCCAAAAATAAGGACAATTTTAATTATTATTCATAAACTTGGATGGTTAATATACTAAAATGTGCATTTGCAAGCATTTTCTGAAAGACATGACATCTGAAACTCAAATGAATGTTATTTGGTGACACTAATCCTCATTGATTTGTCAAAAAAACACAAATTTTATGAGGGACAGAGCAAAAATAAGAGGCAAAAATCTTGACAACCTGTGAAAATCTGGACAGTTGAGACCTATAATAACTATGCCAGGAGATACATGAATTACAGACAAGGACTAATGAGACTTTAGCAAGGCAGTGAACAGAGCAATGCAGAAAGAATTACTGAACAAATTAAAAAATATATATTACTGCATCATATTACGATAATCTGGATAAAACTTCACCTGTGCAGAAGGATTCATAGAATGTATAGTAAGAGTTCTGTCAGACGGGAAGGATGTTTATGAGTGGTGTACTTAATGCACTGAATGTAACAGCAATTTATTACACTCCTCTCCTTTGCCAGAATGAAACTGTACTCCTATAAAATGCCACCCCACCCTAGAGTACCTTAGTAATGAGTGCTAAACCTAACCCTAAAGTTGTCCCTTCTTCTAACCTTAACCCTACATCTTACCTTAATAAAAACCTTCCCATAACACTGTTGCTAGGCAAAACAGACTCAGACACATACAAAGACACAGTAACACCACATGTATCCCCTTTCCTAACCCTTATTCTAACCCTAAAATAAACACACACTCAGACAAACATACATCTATCCCCAGCCCTAACCCTAACTCACTAACACATGCACAAACAATCTACCACCCAGCCCCACTCACATGTCTCGATGAAACAAACCGTCAACATTTAGCCCACTTGGCTATCTGTATCATTGACATTGAACACATCCCATTCATTTCACAACCAAACGCAAGCTCGACACAATGCTGGGGACCTATATGTATATATATATATATATATATATATATATATATATATATATATATATATATGTATGTGTGTGTGTGTGTGTGTGTGTGTGTGTGTGTGTTTGTGTGTGCCCCTGTGTGTGTTTGTGTATGTATTTGTTCATCAAATCAAACACACATACATAAGCACAAAATAAAAAAAAATGTTCACCAACAGAGTGGTAAAAGTGTTATTCATTAATAAGCGCTTTTGTGCACACACTTAAAATAGGCTTACACACATACATGTATGCAGGAGTACAAAGTGAATAATCAAAATGTCAACATTTCAGAAGCTTAAAACTGACAAAAACATTTTGAACATTCACATTTATCGAACACTCAGAATATTGAATCTTTACACCAAAACCCTACCACAACATTTATACATAATTTGTCAGAATAGTGATAGCGTTATATAAAGCTTTTTTTAAGATAAGATGCAGGGTTAAGGACGGGGGAGGGGCAGAGTTAAGATCGGTATGTATTACAAAGTTGAAGCCCCCTCCCAAACACACACACCACCTTATAACTTAATGTAATCTATAACAGCCCCTGAACATAACCTAAACCCTACACCATTCCTTAAAAATATAATTTCCATGTATCTAACATAAACAAAACAGGCTCCAGCACACATTTACACAGAAAAAAGTAACCCTTATTTTAAATTGAATCCACAGACATTTGTAGAAACACCACATCTAAGCCCTTATTAAACAGTTAATCTAAACCACACTGCAACCATTCTCACATATACACTCATAATACAAGCCCATTTAACTGCTTCAGCAAAGCAGATGTTTGGCTAAACAGACATTTGATAAAACAGACATTTGCACAAATGAATCTGCCCATCAAAAACACATTAATGAACACTCAAAATGAGGTGCAAACATATATCTATATATAATATATATATATATATATATATATATATATATATATATATATATACATATATATCTATATAGTAAAAAATCTAGTTCATTTGATTGATGAACCACATTATGAAACCCCACATGGTCAAGATCATATGATTGACAATTTAGTTCACCAATAATTAAAAGAAGCGAAACAATACCCACAAACAATGTTTTTCCAGGGGGGCAAGCCATCTTGCACCCCTCCACACCACCAGCTAATTATATATACTAACTTCAAGATTGCACTACTGTGGGGAAAGAGCAAATTCCCTGATCCCCACTATACTGTAAACTCAGCCAGAATGGTTTGACAAACTCAACTGTCGACCATATTGTCTCAACCATGTGGGTTTTTGTTAATCTGGTTCATCTATTAAATGGGAACACATGATAAACATGCAGTTTATTAAATGCATAGCTTACTGAAGTAAGGTAGGGTGAGACTCCCAACTAAAATCACAGTTAATGGTTTTGACACAATTTACTTATATTTAGATGGCTATAGCATTTTGTTGGCAGTTTTTCATTTAATCTTGGTTGTTCCATGACCATGGAGTTAGTATATTCAAGTAAAGAAATGTGAGGTAAAGCTGTCACGTTCGTGACGGAATGTGCAAGTTGTACAAGCATCATCAAAAGGTATTGTCAGTGTGTTACAACATACATGGCACACTTTCATTGTACATATTCAGAGAGGAACACTGCAACTTGAAAAAGAATTCCCACGTATGCCGTGGTGGTTTTGAAATGCAGCACAGGAAAATTATTCTTACACTGTAGTTTAGGTAAAATGACCATGATTTGTTTATGCGAGAGTGCATTTATTTTACTTTAGTTAGGTTCTCATTGTATGTTTAAGGATTGTAAATGTGATCATTAAATATTTAACACACACACACGTCCAAAATTACTTTAAATCAAAGTGGTCCTCCTCCTTAGAAGTGCAGCAGTGTAAGAGCTTGTATGCATAACTAGTGGGCATGCAACCCCCTCATCAGGGTAAAGACAGTAGTTTGTTTACAAAAACACTTCAGTCATTTTTAACATTTGACCTTCTTTTGTACCTAAAGTTGTTTTTTTTTTTTTTTTGCCAAGGCATGTCAGGTCGCTGAATGGAAAAGCCTGCATTCACGTTCAGTGCAAAGTGTCAGTCACCAGATCATCTGCACTTTCAGAGTCAGGGTGTTCGGAACACAAAAATGTAGTCATATTAAAAGAATTATTATTAGACTTATTGAGTAACCATCAAATGATTAATATGCATACGTGTCATATTCAGCTGTATGCATTCACAGCTCCAGTGGTGATTTCTTATCATTTATATTAGTAATAGTAATTTATATAATCCAGTAATGGAACACATCAATCTGTACATACATCTCACTTCAACATTTTATGACGTCTTTTGTATTAGTCAATTTACATGCTGTCTTATGGCATGTAACACTGTTTGAGTTAATACAGTAGTTTCATCATTCAAAATGGTTGTAGTCATGTCCATGTTTATACTGTTGTCCATTTATGTTTGCATAAATATTCATCTCATTTGGTTATGCACTTTTATTGTGACACTATTGTCTAATTCAAATAATGTATTCCAGAACACATATTGCTTAACATATCTGAGAAAACTGAGTTTCATTTTAAGTTGTACTTCAATATCAAATATGTTCAATCATATGACGTTTCTTCTAGTCACCTGGATCTCTGTTCATTTTAGGACAGCTTCTTATTTCAAACAGTAAGTCAAGTGTTTGTACAAACATGCTCTCTAATTCTCAAACGTATTTCACAGACATGCCAGACAGGTTTACATTTTCCACAGTAATTTCCTTTTGTCAGTTATTAATTTAATTGTTGAATTTGCATTGTGATTATATGCATCACTGCTACTCGACATCCTGTAATAATTCCCTATGGAAGACAGTTTTCCCTGGGAGTATGCATTCTGAATAATTTTAATTCTACCTTGTTCTTTTTAATATTAGGCATACCACCAAATGTGTTTATGACATTAATTGCCACCTTCTCCTTTTCTGAACTTTTTGTTTTTATAAATGTATAACTCAAACTCTGAGCTGCTGTTTTGATTTGCCTCGGTTTCTCAAAAGCCTGTATACCTAAAACATTATAGCTGACAGCACTGTACCTCTACTGTGCTTGTAAAACTTGAGTATTTACTTAGGTTACTTTGCTGATTTCTGTAAAATTTAGAAGAAGGTAGAAAACTTTTGAATAAAAAAACCACCAATACTGCAAAAAAAACCTAATTTTCTTCAAAAATTGTCTATAAAAATAGCATACAGTATTAAAATACATCAGTGAACCATCTACCATCCTTTCAACAACCACTTAACTTTGAACACTACTATCTTATGAAAATGTATACTTTCCAAAAAGAATGTTCCAGTTTGCTAAAACTTATGCATAGCAGTTCAGACATAAACCATACATGTATGTATTTATATGTATTTGGTTTCCCAAGTGGAATCCAGTAATTATTTTTTTGGCTTAGAGCTCATTGTAAATTGCATATCAAAAATGGTGATGTGAAAAACCTTAAATAAAAACAACAAAAAATCTTTTTTTTTTTTTGCAGTGGGGGGGATCCTCCCACAGCCCTGGAAATGATATATACTTTCTCCATAGTTGCACCACATTTGAGAAAAAGGAAAAAATTCAAAACACGTAATGCCAGTTTACTTATTATGGTACACTGTGATGAAACTCACTACAACATAAAATCATAAAATCAGCACAATGAAAATGCACAATGGAAGAGGTATTGACAACTCTTTGATATGTTATGCATGTGTGTACATATATAAATACACACACACACACACACACACACACACACACACACACACACACACACACACACACACACACACGTAGGGGTCTATGTCATAAGATCTAAAGTTCAAAAGACTGAAAAACCAAAATGTCTAAAACTCAAAATATTGAAAATGGGAATTTTCCCTTTCTCCACTGTTGTGTAATCTCGGAGTTGGTATATATAATTAGCAGGGGGTGTGGGGGGCACAGCCCGCCCACATGTGGTATGCAGGGAGGCTTGCCCACCTACATTAGAAATGTTTTCAATATTTTTAGTTTTAGATATTCTGGTTTTCAGTCTTTTGTTTTAATCTTATGACATAGACCCTTATATATGTATATACAAGCACACAAATACACACACATTTATTTAAAATATGCAAAACATTAGGGAATGAGGGACACCAGAATGGGATGTCATGAAGGGACCAGCACAAGCTGAACCAAAAAAATACCAGGGGAGACGTGTTAGATGCTTCAGATGTCGGGTATCTATTTTGTTAAGAGAGCTTTGAGCTGGTAGAGACTATGAGATTTGTAAGACAATGGAAGTGCTTCCGAAGAATGATACGTGAAACAAAATATGGTAGCAAATTGCCTTAGTAAACAAAAAAAATGTATGTTGTGAGTCTTCTTCATAGGAATATTCACAAAGGGCCTATGCCTCTCAACTGTCCAGATTTTTGCCTTCTATTTTTAGTCTGCTTCTCATAAAATGTGTGGTTTTCTGGCAAATTATTGATGATTGGAGTCACTAAATGATGACAAAAATTTGAATTTCAGCTTCATAGCCTTTCAAAAATTCATGCCAATGCAAAATCTTTTATTCAAACAACTTTCTAAGTTTATAAAAGTAATATTTAAAAGCATTTTTAGCTTAACTCAGATTTTGTGAGTTAAGAAGTTGAAATGCATGTATGTATGTATGATAAGACTTCTAGACTAGAAAGGACGAAAAAGCTACAGTCAGACAAATGATGGGGACAGATGACTGCAAACTGGGAGAAATTATTGAATCCCCAGATTATGTGGATATTCTACAAAAGGGCCTTACGGAAACAGATGCTTGGTGCCAGAGCCATGGGCATAAGCTTAATGCCAAGAAATGTATATTTATCCCCTTTGGAAAAAAACATGTACCCATGAATTACCACATAGGTGGCAGTACATTAAACACTGAAAGTGTGATGAGAGACTTAGGGACATAGGTGGACAGTGGTCTCACCTTCGATAACCACATCGCCACAACAGTCAGGAAATCCTTTTATGTGTCATACCTCATCACTAAGGGCTTTTCATCCAGAAAAAGGAGGTCATTGTCCCACTGTACTCATCCCTCATTAGACCTATTATAGAGTACAAGGCCCTGTTTGGTATGTTCCTCACAAGGCATCTGCAACAGCTGGAAAGGCCAAAGAAATACCTCACTAAAAGAATCACAGGCCTAAACCAGATGCCCTATGCTGACCATTTAAAAAAACTCCAGCTATACACTGTGGCATATCGCCTACTCAGAGGCGATCTCTGGTTAACATACAAGGCCATGTCAAACCCTGAGCTGTTGGACATTCTCCACAAGGAAATCCCAAGCCCTCAGAGCCACATGCTCCAGGCATCTAAACCTTGTCATTACAATGAATAAAACATGCTGGAGGGATAGATTCCTGACCCAGAGACTCCCCATACTCTGGAATAGACTGCTCATACATGTCAAGCAGAGCACCTCCTTGGCCCTCTTCAAAAGGAACCTTGACGATTGGATGGCAGTTAGGAAATTCACCCCAGGGATCACATCAGTCACCCTACTAGACAGGGGTCCAGGGAAGTAAATATAGTGGGAAGAAATATCCAGGGAATTGTTATGGCTAGGCTTGTATAGACCCTAGGGCTGATAGCCTAGTACCAACCTATGAACCTATGAACAAAGATTGTCAGAGGAGTATAAGTGAATGGGGAGGAACATAATATAAGAGAAAAAGTGTGAAATGCAGAGCAAAACAGATGACAAAGAGAAGGAAATAAGGGAAAGAAATGTAGAAGGATAGCTACAGACAACGATGCTATGTTTTGAAGTGGAGCTCTGACCACAGGTAGCCTTGGAGGAAACAGCACTTGAGGAAAGCAAGACAAAGTTGGGAGGGAAGGGCACTCAGTCAGGTCGAAAGGGCTGAGGAAAAAGGGAAGGAAGAGTAAAGCAAGCTTATAGGAAGAGTACAGAAAAGATGTGAAAAGAAAATGTTGCTCTAAAGGGAAGGAACCAACCACCAAAGACAACAAAGTATACTGGAGATAAGGCAACTGGGTGAGGCCAGGTTGCAGGTGAGAAGGACAGTGCCATGAAGTGGGATGTGAAGGAGAGTGGCACTGAGGGGACAGAAAAGAAAGTGTTGTTGGCTAGGTGCTAGCAGTGGACACAAGAATGGTCAGGCTGCAGAGAAACCATGACTCAGACATAGAAGTATTTGACTCTAGGTGACTAAGGAGTTCAATGAGAGGGTGGGCTTTATGCAAATTGTACTTCATATAGACAAAAATGTTCTCTGATCAGAGGAGAAAAGTGAGAGAGATATAAGCAGGGTCAGCAAAGAGGTTGGGAGAGATAGAGAGAGAGTCATGTCAGATGAGGGGTGTTTGAGATAATACTATTATTAATGTTTTGTGTCCTGGCAGTGAGCAAGCAATGGAGGAAAAGGATGACACTGTATAATGAGTGTCTTGTCAGAAGAGTAGGAGAAATGACACGGGATTCATATAAGAAACGGGAAGATGTAACACAGCAGGCAGTCTGCTGCTCAGACATAAGGTTGGGAGGGAGTGTCTCAATGACTCTACCTTTGAGCTAAGGTGTAATGGGCAAGGGATTTTATAGAAACAGAAGGTAATGTAGGTACTCAGGCACTACGGTGGTGGTGCTGCGGTAGCGCTGTCGCCTGGCAGTAAGACGTTTTTCCATTTGATTCTCAGCTATAGCGTCTTCTGTCTGGCAACATGCGTGAATGGGTGTACCTTCGTTGAAGGTTGTGCATCAGAGCTGGCAACTCGGCATGTAAAAATCTACTGCCAATCATTAGCGGACCAGAGCAGTTTTCTGTCTTGAGTGCTGAAAATTGATATGGGTGTTGACATTATATATCACAAGCCCCATTTCAGAAAACTGACCTATCCAATGTTCTTCCTAGCTTACGATGTTCTATGATGCAAGATCAGTTAAGTTTTCTCTCAACTGTTCAAGTTTATCTTCCATTCTGTTTGAATCTGAGGTGAATGGAGAGTGCATGCATAACAAACGGTTACTGATAGCTGAATGTTTTTTAAAAGATGACTGTAAGAAATGATTAATAATACATGGATAAAAATGTTTACTACATATTGGAAATATACAATCTGATACCACAAGTCTTGACACTTCAAAAATGAATCAGGGATTCCTTAAAACTTCAGAAAATGAAAATCTTGCTGTTACATTTTAAAGCATTATGGTGACCCTTCAGCATCTTGCTAGTTATATAAACTAACTCTGACATCACTGTACCTTGGTGAAGGGGGGGAATACTCTGAGAATGTTTCAGAACTTGTGTGTTTGTAGATATATTCTGATTACACTTAAATTTTCTCACTGTTCTGAAGATGCCACTTGTACTCCATGGACATTTGGCATGGTCCTTATGAAAGTAATTTACGTAAATGTCAGTAGAAAATGGAAGTGACAGAAGATAAACGTCAGACAAAAGAGGAAGCTGGAACACTAAAGAAAATATTGTTTTAAAGATACAGTGAAATGGTCTTGCAGTGTGTTAAAAAGAAAAATTATCTACTTTACAACCATGGAAAGCATCACAATTTCTGACATAAATTAAAGCATTTTTTGGTATGGAAAGACATGGGAAACAGAACAGGAAAGGGCTACATTATGTGAATGAAATGTCTATAACTGTTTTTAAATGTATTGATGTACATTGTGTTTTTTTTTTTTTTTTTTATAAACAGGTCATATAGTTTTGTTGAAAGAAGAAGCACACAATTGCAATTAAAACTAGTCTATAATTAGGATTCTAATTAGGAAATACTGTAATCTATATAATTTTTACAGTCTATAGACGAGCATTTTTCTCCTGGATTTATTCCCATAGAGGTATCTATAGTTTGGAGTATGCATGTCATAACAGTGTATTTGTGGGGTTCTGCTGTGTATCTCAGTTTCTTCTGGCATTACCAATGCAGGCAGGTAGATGACACTGAGAAACTCTAAACTGACACAATGTCCATGTATATGCGTGTGTATGTATGTGCACATGTGTGTTTGTGTGGGTTTCTATGTAAATTACTGTCATGCAGTAGACTGACATTCCCTTGCAAGATGGGATGTTGACTCATGCCCACCACTTCCTGGAAACAACTTTGATTTCCCACAATCCCAGATTGGATGAAGAAGGTAAGACACATGGCTATGTCAATCTTCCCACATTTAAGGGACAAGTTATTTTTACAAATTTCAATTTAATTACTGAAGTATCACTTGATTTCATCCATACTGTATTTGAAATATGCAATAACTTTGAACCAATAAAAGCACTGAGGAATCACTGCCTAAGCTCAAAATAATATGCGCAGATAATAACAATCCTTTATTTACTAATATAAGTAAAATAAATAGATAAATACTTATTTTTTTAACATTTTATATAAATAAAAATACATTATAATATATAATATAATTAAATAAATACATTTTAAATGAAAAAAAATAAATAAATACTATTACAAAATACACCATATGATCAGTAGAGACTTTACCAGGTTATGGGGCCAAGGGAGCTTAAATTATTCCAACAGCAGTATTAGCAGCTATGCGGTTAATTTACAGTTGTACTGCTTTTGTTGGTATGGTAAATACTAATTTAAAATCTTGAGAGGATTTCATCTTTTTAAGACAGTTGCGGCCTAATCAAGACTACAAATAGGCATTTTCCCGTGCCACCAAATCGCTAAATATGGATCTGTGTCAAACTGCAGCCTAATGCCACAACAGCAGAGTGCTTGTGGGACTTATATTGTTTAACTGAATTAGCAGGAGAAAAAAAAAAGAGCAAGTTGTTTCTGGAGTCTTTTCGAATTCTGGATTGTATAGGAAGCATGTTGTCTTTTTTGTGAGAAGGCATTGGGTATATGGGCTGTCAGAGGCTGAAATGACTGACCTTGCAGTTTGCTTCTGTGTTTCAGTTTTGGAAGGCTAACATGCATTTGGGTGAAGCAAAGTGAATTACGATCTGTGACTGCTTAGTGCACTAAATACATTTAATGGGATTGAATGCCACTGTTTGCACATTAAAAACACATACTGTACTCAAGGAAAAGTTCAGTCTCTGTGTGTTAATTTAAAAATGCTGTAAAACAACAATACATTAATGGAACCATTATATTTTTTATCCTGACAAGAACAAGACAAAATCTTTAAATAGGCAATGTGTTTGTGTGTGGCTGGGTCGGGGTGGGGGTTGAATTGGACCTGTTTTTGCTGTTGCAATTTTGGCATTGCAGGACTAATATGTATCTGTGTGAAGTAAGCCAGAAAATAAACTGCACCTACTGTCTGTGTCAGACAAAACTATGTTAACAGCCATAATTGGTTTTATCTTGGCATGGTCAAACCAGATCTTATGAGCAGACAATTGGTTTGGTGGATTTTTGTGGATGAAATGATTGACCTTTTTGTTCGCTGTTGTAATTCTGGTTTTGGAAGACTGCTGAGCATTTGGGTGAAGTAATCTAGAATATAAGCTGTGTCTACTGTTTGTTGGAGACAAAACACATTGATATAACCATTATTTTTTATGATAATCGGACATCTGAAGGGTACACAGTCAACAAGGTGACAGCAACTTTTTTATTGAGGGAGGCTGTTTGTGAATGAAAGTAACCTCTTGCTGTTTATTCAGTTTATACAGTCATTAATCTGTGTATTTGTAGGACTAATATGTGTATTCATGAGAAGGAATTTAGAATTTCTTTTAATATGGCCACTGAGTAAAACAGTGCTAAGATGCATTCTGAGTTCTCAACTAACTCTGACATTTCCTGACTGTCAATGGTTTTGACCACATTTAATCTGTTTCTTGTAACATTCGTGGTTTTCAAGTAAATTCTCGATTGCAGTCCCTAAATATTGACAGGTATGTGAGTTTCAGTCTTCATATCCTTCAGCATTGTACACAGTAATTGGCTGTCTTAGTACGTCTGGATCAGATTTATGTGAGAACAAACTATCATTGACACAGTACTGCAGATATTAATGTTGCCATGTGACAGTGCTTTGTTCTCTGGTTGAGTGCTTATCTGCAGTGTCTGCATATCCTTGCTGTCTGTGTATAGGTTTTATCCAGGTACTCTGGTTTCTAACAAAATCCTAAATACATCCCATGGATGACTCGGTGTTCCTCCAATTTGCATGTAAACAAACATGAAGAGAGACAGAGAGAGAAATCGAGAGAGAGAGAGAGAGAGAGAGAGAGAAAGTGTGTGTGTGTGCGTGTGCGTGTGCGTGTGCGTGTGTGTGTGTGTGTGTGTGTGTGTGTGTGTGTGTGTGTGTGTGTGTGTGTGTGTGTTCTTCTGGATAAAAGTAAAAATAATTGCCAAGCAAGTAACTATTCTTCAGAAATAAGGGAAAAATACTTAACATCTAGATCTTCAGAGCTTCTTGGAGCTTGGAGACTCCTGTGCCCTCAGCTGTGCAAGGGTATTTTCAAATAGGCCTAGTAGGGAGGCCATCACCTTCATACTCTGCCCTGTCTCACACCTGGTCTAAAAATGGCCCTGCTCAGAGGTTTGTGCAGGAGGTGGAATAGCTTATCTAGAGGTGGTGAATTGTACAAGGGCAGTAAGTTAAAATGCAAAAGAAACAGAGATGCATACAGATTGGGGGCATGCTTTGTACGTACACTGATAGCAACAGGTTGAAATGTGTCTGCATGGAATCTTATTTGTTTACTTTTATCCAAATCTGAAATCAGATAGATATGCATGAGATGGCTGGAGACATGCTGTTTATATGCAAGGCAGCAGCAGCAATATAGAATGCTTGAGAGCAGCCATTTGTTCCTTCTTGTTCTTTTCAATCTAACACCTGAGGGTACTTAAAAGGTGACTTTCATTATTTTTTTTGGGGGGGGGGGTAGGGAAACAGGCACTATCTTAAATACATGATTTATGTATTGTTGTAAGCATTTTTTACTTTATTGAGAAATACTGTTTTTGTCAACTTTGAACATTTAGTCTAGGGTACAGCTTTTTTCTTTCTTTAGTCAAGTTTTTTATTCAGGCAATCATTGGATGAAAATGTTGAAATGCATCTCTAAAATTTACCTTTGGATATCTTGAATGCCAAGGACACTAAAGATAACCACAAGGCATTCTTCAGTTATGTTAGAAACCTGGGCGGAAACACTCAGATATGCTCAGAGTTAGTACACAACGACAAAAAATTTACCGAACCCACAGATATTGCCAACATTCTGGCAGACAGGTTCAGTGCAAATTTCTCCCCTCCCTCACCTCCAAAAGAAGAAATACTCATCCCAGCTGAATGTAACCTCCTTGTTATCTCTGATGTCCAGGTGAAAACCGCCCTCAACAAAGCAAAAAACACAGCATCTATGGGACCTGATGATATCCCCGGCTGCATGATACGTGAACTCCAAGAGGAGCTAAACCCACATATAAAAATGTTATTTAACCTAAGCCTTACTACAGGATATGTACCTGAACACTGGCGTACAGCAACAGTGGTCCCACTCCACAAGGGAGGCTCCACTACAGACCCTGGGAACTACCGCCCCATAAGCTTGACCAGCTGGTTTGCAAAGCTGTGGAAAGAATTATTATGGAACTCATAAACAACAACATTGGGGACCTACAGACACTTGATCCCACCCAGTTTGGCTTTGTAAAGGGCAGATCCTGCCTTTTGAACCTGGTTGACTTTTTCGAAACAGTCACTAGAGCCATTGATGGCCATACAGCCTACCTGGACTTGGCTAAAGCCTTCGACACAATACCCCACTCGGGGATCATAGATAAGCTAAACAGCTTAAATGTAAATCCATATGTCACAAGATGGGTTGCAAACTGGCTAAAGAACAGAACCCATAAAGTCAAGATTGAGGGAGCCATGTCAGACTCAAAGCCAGTCACAAGTGGTGTCCCACAGGGCTCTGTCCTGGGACCCCTCTTGTTCGGCATTTACTTCTCAGATGTGAAAGCAAACATTGGAGGGTTATGGCTGACAAAGTTCGCAGATGACTGCAAACTAGGCGCCATAGTCAATACACCAGCTGACACATACATCCTACAGAAAGGCCTCACCAAAATGGACAACTGGTGCCGGAATCACGGCCTTAAACTGAATGCCAAGAAATGTATAGTCATCCCCTTTGGGAAAAACAAAATACCCACAAATTATCACATAGACAGTAACCCACTGAGTACCAAAAAAGTAATCAGAGACCTGGGGACCCAAGTTGATAGTGACCTCTCATTTGACACCCACGTTGCCAAAGTGGTTAGAAAGACTTTCTACCTTGCCCACCTTATCATGAAGGGGTTCACATCCAGATCAAAGGAGGTCATCGTGCCCCTGTACTCCTCCCTTATCAGGCCCATGATTGAGTACAATGCCCCATTTGGTATGTACCTCACCCGGCACTTACAACAGCTGGAGAGATCCCAGAAGTACCTCACCAAGAGAATCAAGAGTCTCCAACATATGTCATATGCTGCCAGGCTAAAGAAACTCCAGCTCTATTCAGTAGCATACCGCCTGCTCAGAGGTGATCTGTGCCTGACGTACAAGGCTATGTCCAACCAGGAATTGATGGACATGCTCCACCTCAAAAAATCAAAATCCATAAGAACCACGAGAGCCAAAGATTTAAACATCAGTACAAACATGAATAGAACATGCTAGAGGGACAGATTCATAACTCAGAGGCTTCCCATACTCTGGAATAAAATCCCCGTCCATGTTAGGCAGAGCCCCTCACTGACTCTCTTCAAGAGAAATCTTGACGAGTGGATGGGAGATCGTAGGTTTACCCTGGGGGTCACCCCTGTGTTGCTACTTAACAGAGGCACAGTAAACTAATAAGTAAGGGGGGTCTTCAATGTGTCACTACTGGAAAAAGGCACAGTATTCTAAATTTATACACCTTAGTACCACTACATGGGGTGGCGAAAGCCACATCTCTAGGGCTAGGCTTGCAAATGCCCCAGGGCAGATAGCCTAGTGCTAAACTATGAAACTATGAAACTATTTGGAGGCCTGGAAGCACCCAGACACCTGGCTTAATACAGTTATTCCTGACCAGTTTGTAAATTGAAAGAATGGAAAAAAAATAGCTGAAAAGAAAGACAAGATATGGAAATGCAAGAAAGAAGTAATTTGCATGCCATAGGCAACTCGGATTGGGTGAGGGACAACACAAATAAGCTAGAATTATCATATTTTGGCAAAGTTAATGGCGAGTATTATTGATTCTGCTTATGCCATTAATGTCTGTATGAAATATACTTACTTTAATAATTCAGTGCTCACAGCTTCATATATGCATTTCTAAATATGCAGAACATGAAATGATAATGAGGGGTGTGTGTTCTAAAAGGTGCACCATCTAGTACTCAATGTCTGTTGACATTTGTGTTTACTGTCACATCTATACCTTTTCTAGATCTGTCACTGATGCCATGAGTGAGATGCATGGATAAAAGTAAGACAATAATTTGAAGAGTTTAAACTAACAAAGTACCAATGAAATACAGGATATGGTGGTGGTGGTGGTGGGGTTTAATGACCAGGGCTTATTATCTTGCTAAGTTAGGCTCTGACATGCCTCGCAGGCCTGGAAGTGGATTGTGGGTCAGGCTTTAGAAATTATAACACTGCAGCTGGTGTGGAATATTGTATGCCAAACATAACAGCTTATACTGTGCTGCTTAGATATGTTTTTGAGCATGCATACTTCTTATAGGTTCATAGGTGTGTACTAGACTAATGGCCCTGGAGCCTTTACAAGCCTAGCCCATAGGATTACCCTGGCATTGTGCCACCCATTAGTTCCCAGTGCCTCTGTCAAGTAGAGCCACTGGAGTGATCCCCAGGGTGAATTTTCTATTTCCCATCCACTCATCAAGATTTTTCTTGAAGAGGGCCAGTGAGGTGCTCTGTTTGCCATGTATGGGAAGTCTATTCCATAGCATGGGCAGTCTCTGGGTTATGAAGCTGTCCCTCCAGCATGTTCTGTTGATTGTGGTAATGAGGTTGAGGTCTCTAGAGCATGTGGTGTGGAAGGATTGGGATTTCTTTAGCTGTATCATTTTTAACAGAGCTGGGACAGACATGGTTTTGTAAGTCAAGCAGAGATCACCTCCAAGTAGGCGATATGAGACAGAATAGTTGGAGTTTTTTGAGTCTGTTCATATAGGACAACTGTTTAAGGCCTAGGATCATCTTTGTGAGGTACTTTTGTGACCTCTCCAGTTGTTGCAGGTGTTTAGTGGGGTACATGCCAAATAGGGCATTGTACTCGATGATTGGCCTAATGAGGAAAGAGTAGAGGGAAACATTGACCTCTTTTTTCCTGGATGCAAAACCCTTAGTAATGAGATGTGCCACATAGAAGGAGTTTCTGACCACAGTGGCAATGTGGTGGTCAAAAGAGAGGTTGCTGCCAACCTGTGTTCCCAGATCTCCTATAATGCCTTCTGTGTTCAGTGGACTACCATCGATGTGGTAATTCATGGGAACTGAGTTTTTCCCAAAGGGGATGATGACACATTTTTTGGCATTGATCTTAAAGCCATGGTTCTGACACCAGTCGTTGGGTTCAGTGAGGCCTTTCTGCAGGATGTCAACATCACTTGGGGAGTTAATAATAGCTCCCAACTTGCAATCGTCTGCAAACATTGTCAGCCAGAGTCCCTTCATGTTGGTGTGGACTTCAGAGAAGTCGATACCAAACAGGAGTGGACCCAGGACCGAACCCTGTGGGACTCCACTTGTGACTGGTTGGCAGTCTGACTTGAAGTCAGCTACTTTCACACTGTGGGTTCTATCTGTGAGCCAGTTTGCAACCGACCTAGTGATATAGGGGTTGATGCCAAGCTTAGTGAGTTTTTCTATGATTCCTGAGTGGAGAATGGTATCAAAGGCCTTGGCCAGATCAAGGTAGGTTTTAGGAACTACTTTGCCTTCATCCACAGCTTTGGTGACTGACTCAAAGAAGCCAACCAGGTTGAGCAGGCATGATCTACCTTTCACAAAACCAAACTGTATTGGATCCAGAGTTTGTAAATACCCTATATCTTTGTTTATTAGGTCTATGATGATGCGTTCCATAACTTTGCATATCAGACTCATCAGGCTAATGAGGTGATAGTTCCCAGGGTCTGTAGTCACTCATCCTTTGTGGAGAGGAATGACTGTAGCAGTGCACTATTCAGTAGGGACAAAGCCTGAGATGAGGCTGGATTGAACAGGGCACAAAGCTGTGGTGCCACTTCACTCTGTAGTTCATGTAGAACACAGCCAGAGATATTGTCAGGTCCCATAGAAACTGTATTCTTGGCCTTGGACAGTGCTGTTTTAACCTGTACAGCAGTAATACTGGGTGCCTGGCAATCTACTGGTATTGTGATTGGTCCTTTTGGTGGGGGAGAGGGGTAAAGTTGGCACTGAATCTGTCGGCCAGTATATCGGCAGTATTTGTTGGCTCGGTATAGGAGGTACCATTGTGCAGTAGCTCAGAGCAAATTTGGGTATTGCCATAGAGAATCTTTACATAATTATAGAAGGCCTTGTGGTTGTCTTTATTATCTGCTGCAATTCTGTTTTCATACCTAGCTTTGGAGGATATGATGAGGGATCTCAACTTTTTGTTGAGGCTGATAAGGGAGGTTTCCGGTCTTGGGACTTCACCTTGCTCCACATCAGTTTCTTCCTTCTGTTGTAGAGTTTGTTTATGGCTGGGGACCACCAGATTGGCTTCCTCTTTTTGGAGGAGAGTGTCTTGGTTCTACTGGGTATGGTGAGATCCATGCATTTGTGTACGTGTTCGTACAGTGCATTGGTGTATGATTTGGTGGTCATGCAACTATTCTCCATTTACATGGGTGCTGTGAAGTTATCCACCTCTGTTTTTAGGACCCCAAAGTTAGCTTTGTAGAAGTTTTTTTATGTTAGTTACCTTTGCGGAGGGGGTGGGGTGAGAGGGATGTGGATTTAAAAGGTGATTAGTTTGTGGTCGGATGTAACCAGGGAGGAGTTGGCTATTAGTGTAGAACAATGGTCACCCATGTTAGTAATGACCAGGTCAAGGATGTTGCTACTGCTAATGGAGGTAAGAAGAAGCTGGACCAGGGTATTGGAATTAATGAATTCCAGGAAACATTGCGCAAGTGTATTGGTACAAGTAGTTTTCCCATTTAATGGAGGGGTAGTTGAAGTCACCCAGTATGAGAGTGTTAGGTTGGACCCTAATATTCTCCAGGGTGCTTATGAACATGGAGTCCGAGTCTTGGGACATGGTTGGGGACATATAGCAGGCTACGACCTGAACCGTAGTCTTACCCAGTGTTAGTTGCACCTGAAGTATCTCTGATGTGTTATATTGGGCTACCAGTCTGTAGGTGTGCGCATCCTTTATGAATATGGAAACACCACCACCTTTGCAGCTTCAGTCCAAGTTCTGGGGCCGAAAGGTGTGGAATGATTTATAGCCTGGTACTGCAGGGGTGGTTTCTGCTGCTTTGAATCAGGTCTCTGTTACAGCACAGATGTCGATGTTCTCCATTTTAAGGAGTGCTTCGAGCGAGTGCATTTTGATATTTAGACTTCTAGCAATGAGCAGCATGACCCTCAGACTGCATTTGATGTAGCTGTTATGGTGATAGTTTGGTCTTTGGAACACAGCCTAAGAAAAGCACTATAGGGATGGCAAGAGACTTGGCCAGTATCCAGGAGCCCAGAGGTGACAGATGCATGCCATCTCTAGCAAAGCATCGAGGTCTGTTAATCATGTCATCCCAGGCAGACAGATACTGGATCCTCTTGGAATGACACCAGAAACTTAGCCAATTGTTGAAATTAATCATTTTCTGCTTGTACTGTGATATAATTCTGGGTGATGATAGGATGCTGCTCAGGGCTAGGGTCATACCTGCCTGTGCTACATAATTGGAGTGCTGCTCCATGTCTCTTTTCATGTAGCCCTGGGAGGTATGTCTCAGGTCATTCACACCCACATGTACAATGACAGAACTATATTTGTACCTGTTGTTGAGGGACCTGAGTGCATGTTTTATGTGGTCGATCCTGGCACATGACAGGCAGATGACTGTTACTTTCTCCTTATTCAACCTAGCGAGTGGGACATCAGTGTGTCTCACTATCGAGTCACCTCTGACTAGTGTGTTGGGCATGCTGTTTTGCCTTAGGAGCTTTGGTAGAGTGGCACACCATTTAGGAGAGTTATGTGTCTCGTGTTTAGTGTTGTGTTGTGGTGGTCCAGTGTATTTCTGCCTTGGAGGCCTCTTCTGTTTGGATAGATTTTTATTGAGAGACTCTGCGAATGTGGGGGTGTGGTTTGTGGTTTTATGTGAAGGTAGCGCTGATGTGTGTTCTGGAGGGTTATGTGTTCCATCTGGTGTTGGGCAAGTGTTGACCTTCTCCTCTTGACCATCTATTCCAATTTGGATATATATGTGCATCTCTTGCAAGTCTGAGTGTTGGGAGGTAAGAGGAGAGGTTTGTCAGTGTATCTGAGTCAGTTGTTACATTGCCTCAGGATGTCCAGGTTCACCAGGTTAATAGGATAAAACACAGGGAACTGACTTTTAGACATGCCCAGAGGGATGGGCATTAATAATAAGTACTGGAGCTGTTTCCTTGTAGAACCTTTAGTGCTGGTAGCACTTTTGTGTGCTACAATAATTGCTACAAGAAGTCTGGTAAAGTACTAGACTAATAAGCTAGTAAAAGTGCAGGAGAGGAGAGAACTAGCAGATCTAAGAAAAAAATTGAATAGCAGACTTTTTGGCACCGCTCAGAAGCTTGCAACAGTCCTGGATACTGCATATCTGTATCTGGACTAGATTAGTTACAGGAAAGGCGGGAAACAAGCACAAACTCGGGCTTTTAAACCAGAAAGTTGAAAGAGATGGAAAAACTGTACAAATGGCCAATAAACTGCAATTTCTGGGCAAGAAACCACTCCTCTTGTGGTAGATAGGCTACCGAGTGCTTACCACTCCCACTGATAAGCTAGAAGGCTTTCCTCCAACACAGAAAGGCTGGGGTGGGGGGGCTCAGAAGCTTACAAACAGTCCTGGATACAGCAAATATGTATCTGGACTAGACTAGTTACAGGAAATGCAGGAAACAAGCTTAGTGCTTTTTTTTAATTGTTTTATTTTTTACAGAAAAGCAGCTAAAACAGCACTAAAAACAATCCAAACGCAGTACAAGCTAGAACACTTGAGTTGTAGCAATATTAAAACAAATAAGGTTTAACTAACTGCAATTTATTCAAATGGTATTCTGAACTGAATTCAATTATTGTTTTATTCAACTCTGAACAGCTAAAAAGTGCCAAAAAATAAACTTATCAGCTCTATATTTCCAGACTGTTTGAGAAGCACACTCCGTCAGAACACAAGGAGATTTAAAAGGTGATTAGTTTGTATGGTAGATTTTTTTTTTTTAGCTCAGCTCTGTATTGTTGGGACATGGCATTTGTTCTCACAAAAGCATGCTGCATATGTATTTTGGGCAAGGAAGAGTCTACATTGTTTGCTGAAAAATAAAGGTTAGGTAAAAGTGGTCACAGAGTTTTGATAACCAGAATAGTCACTACTACGGATATTGCCATGTTAAAGGCTTCTGCCATTACTGAAATGATAATAAATGAAAGCAGAGCTCTGTGAGATTGCAGTAGGGCACTGTACTTGAAAGTCATGACAATAATCACTGAAAATTGGAAGATTCACTTGCAGGTCTCTGATGTGATTGTAATCAGCACTGCTGATGGTTTCATGTTCCAGTCAGGGAATACTGATCTGTATATGACAGAAGTCAGTGATCAGCCTTCAGGTATCCTAAAGTCCAAATGATTGATCTGGATTGTTGGCAGCAGAAATGAGGTCAGGGTGAATCCAGGATAAGGACTGAGCAGTGATAAAGGTAACTACTGAATATATCCAGCATGTGGTTCTGGGAAGCTTCTGTGCACTGGCGGGATAGGTATAGGATGCTATTGGTTAGCAGAAAGTTAGCAAGTGAACTGTGATGCACAATGTACTGGTACATTACTCCAGTACAGGTATATTACTCCGGTACTGGTACATTACTCCAGTACTGGTATATTACTCCAGTACCGGTACATTACTCCAGTACTGGTATATTACTCCAGTACTGGTAAATTACTCCGGTACTGGTACATTACTCCAGTACTGATATATTACTCCAGTACTGGTACATTACTCCACACCATCCAGCAGCACAGCTGTCCTTAACCCATATATAAACATATAAAACATGTGATGTACTGCATTATCCCCATTCCTAGGCTGGTGGTGCTGGTTGTGTTACATCTCCTGAGAATCTTTGGCTTGAGGGGTACTATTTATGTCTGTCACCAGCTTGAAATAAGGGACTTGTATAATAAAGATTTATGAATCACAAAGTAATCATAATTTTAAAAATTTAAAATATAAGTACATGATAAAAGGTATTCATTTATTTTAAACATTTATTGAAGCATACATTTGAGAAATTAAATGTTTTATAAAATCTGACTATACCAGAATTTCACTTGACCAGTCTTTATTGTTCAGACTAAATGCAAACTGGTACTTAAATAGCTGCCTGTTACTGGGCAATGAATTTTGTAACATTATTCAATTATAGAGAAATACTAATTTTAATCAAATCTGTTAAGTCCACTAATGAGAATTTATAAATAGTATAATTAACCATCAAATTCACAAGAGCACAGCTAATAAAAGAAAAGTGAACATATTACATGTCATTTAAACCTGTTATGTACTAATGAAGACAATTTATAATGTTTTCTGAGGTGGAAATATTAAAAGTGACATTCACAAATATCTAATAAAAATAAAAACTTTAAAAGAAGCTATTGCAAACAGTAATA